>NW_026943818.1:3112756-3300256 GCF_035594765.1 Anolis carolinensis
TAGCAGATAGCCATTCCGCCATAAGATATATGCTATGGCATAGTATGAGATAGACCTATTCCAAGCGGTTTCAGCTTCGCCTTCCTGAAAACTCCATGGTTTGCGACAACAATAAGGGGCCATCCAGTCCAACCTTCTGCCATAAAGAAATACACAATCAAAACCTTCCTGACAGATGGACATCCAGGCATAGATGGATGGATGTGTGTGTGTATATATATACCGTGTTTCTCCGAAAATAAGACAGTGTCTTATATTAATTTTTGCTCCCAAAGATGCGCTAGGTCTTATTTTCAGGGGATGTCTTATTTTTCCATGAAGAAGAATTCACATTTATTGTTGAACAAAAAAATGAACATTTATTATATACTGTACAGTAGTTGTCATCATAAATCAGCATAACCAGACTAACTGTGAATCCTATCAAGAATTTCTTGTTACTACCAATATTTCCATGTACAACACTTTATGGTACGTATATTTACCGATCCTGCATGCTCAGGTGTTCTGTTCGACGGGCATGCTTCCAAACAAAAAACTTGGCTAGGTCTTACTTTTGGGGGAGGCCTTATATTTAGCAATTCAGCAAAACCTCTACTAGGTCTTATTTTCTGGGAATGTCTTATTTTAGGGGAAACAGGATATATATATATATATATATATATATATATATATATATATATATAGAAAGGGGGGGGGGAGATAATCCTAGCGTTGGGAGAGACCCCAAAAAAGGTCATCCAGTCTAACCCCCTTCTGTCATAAAGCAAGGCACCATACGATCCCTCCCAACAGATGGCCATCCAGCTATAGGCAGATGGTCATAGGTATGATATGACTGAGAAAAAGAGAAACACGATAGATAGACAGATAGATAAACAGACAGACAGGATTTGTAAGAGACCATAAAGGAAGGCACCATACGATCCCTCCCAACAGATGGCCATCCAGCTATAGGTCCAGGCATAGGTATGATATGATTGGGAAAAAGAGAAACATGATAGATAGATAGATAGATAGATAGATAGATAGATAGATAGACAGACAGACAGACAGACAGACAGACAGACAGACAGACAGACAGACAGGATTTGTAAGAGACCATAAAGCAAGGCACCATACGATCCCTCCCAACAGATGGCCATCCAGCTATAGGTAGATGGGCATAGGTATGATGACTGAGAAAAAGAGAAACACGATAGATAGATAGATAGATAGATAGATAGATAGATAGATAGATAGATAGATAGGATTTGTAAGAGACCATAAGGGCCATCTAGGCCAGGAGAGCACCATCCAAGCCCTCCCAACAGATGGTCATTCAACCATAGATAAATTTCAATAGATATAACAGAGAGAGAAATGATAGATAGATAGATAGATAGATAGATAGATAGATAGATAGATAGATAGATAGATGATTGAGGGAAAGATATACAATAGATATACAGTAGAGTCTCACTTATCCAACGTTCTGGATTATCCAACGCATTTTTGTAGTCAATGTTTTCAATACATTGTGATATTTTGGTGCTAAATTCATAAATACAGTAATTACTACATAGCATTACTGCCTATTGAACTACTTTTTCTGCCAAATTTGTTGTCTAACATGATGTTTTGGTGCCTCATTTGTAAAATCATAACTTAATTTGATGTTTAATAGGCTTTTCCTTAATGCCTCCTTATTATCCAACATATTCGCTTATCCAACATTCTTCCGGCCCGTTTATGTTGGATAAGTGAGACTCTACTGTACCACCAAATCCTAAAGTGGGAAGGGACATCCAAATGTTATCCAGTCCAGCCCATCTTCTGTCATATAGAAAGGTGCCATCCAAACCCTCCTAGCAGATAGCCATTCCGCCATAAATAGTTGGCTATAGATATATGGTATGGCATAGTATGAGATAGACCTATTCCGAGAGGTTTCAGCTTCGCCTTCCTGAAAACTCCAGGGTTTGCGACAACAATAACAAATAATATTAGTAATCGTTTTCGCTGGCGGAGAGGGGATTCGAACCCGGGTCTGCAGAGGTGAAAGCATCTCATCCTCCTGGCTTTTCTCCCTTTCCTGCTCAGGCCTGCAACTGCAACCAATACCTGAAGGTCTCCAGGGAGACGATGGCGCACCTGGTGAAGGTGAGAAGTCACCCGACAGGTGAAGAAGGGGCCGCCCCGGAGAGCAGCCCCCCACCCGCCACAGACCCAGGTGAGGAGTTAGATGAGGAGGATAATGATAATAACAACAACTAGGTTGCTCTGAGTTTTCCAAGCTGTATCGCCATGTTCTGGAAGCATTCTCTCCTGACATTTCGCCCACATCTATGGGTTGTGAGGTCTGTTGGAAACTAGGCAAGTTTATATATCTGTGGAAAAGTCTAGAAAGGGAGAAAAAACTCTTTGTCTGTTGATTAGCAATGAATGGCCTTGCAGCTTCAAAGACTGGCTGCTTACTGCCCGGGGGAATCCTTTGTTAGCTGATTAGTCATTAACTAATCAGCCCCAGATGGTTTTTAATCATCTATCCTGTATTTATTATGGCCTTACCATTTATGGGTTTTAAATGCAACTTTTTTTCCTTGTATTGTTGTTTTAATTGACCGGCTTTAACTGTTATAATACTCTTGTTTCATATTGTGTTACTGTTTTATCTTTTTATATCGTGATTTGTATTATGTTGCAGTTTATTTTGTCCTTATGTTGTTTGGGCCTCTGCCCCATGTAAGCCACCCCGAGTCCCCGCGGGGAGATGGTGGCGGGGTATAAATAAAGTATTATTATTATTATTATTATTATTATTATTATTATTTTATTATGACACAGCAAACAAGATAGATATACTGGATTTCATTTCACAAAATCACAAGTCGAACACTTTCCAAGCGTCTAGGACTGTGTGATGTATTTTCGGATGATGCGCACAGATCCCAGTAGGGTGGCCTTTTGCAGTTATTATTATTATTATTTTATTATGTCACAGCAAACGAGATAGACATGCTGGATTTCGTATCACAAAATCACAAGTCGAACACTTCCCAAGCGTCTAGGACTGTGTGATGTATTTTCGGATGATGCGCGCAGATCCCAGTAGAGTGGCCTTTTGCAGTTGTTATTATTATTATTATTTTTACTGTTATTATTATTATTATAGCTCCATTAACCCTTGCCTCAGGCAGACAAGTGTTCTTTCTCCCACCCTGGACATCATTCCACAGGGATATAAACCCCACTTGCCTCATTTCCAACAGTCCTCACAACCTCTGAGGATGCCTGCCATAGATGTGGGTGAAACATCAGGAGAGAATGCTTCTGGGACATGGCCAGATGGCCCGGAAAACTCAAAACGATCCAGTGATTCTGGCCATGAAAGCCTTCGACATTATCCCCAGAGATCCCCAAAGAAAGGGGCCTAGCTTTCTTTCTTTCTTTCTGGAGGGAAAAAGAAGCAACGCCAAGCCTTTCGCGCCCCGGCTCCCAGCCCCTTTCCTTGCGAGGAGAAACCAGTTGGACCAGTTGAGTGGGTCTGGGCTGCGGAAGGGAAGGAGGAGAAGCCGCTTTGCAAAAAGGAAGGCAAGGAGACGAAGGCTGAAAGGGGGAACAAACAAAGCCCCCTCCCCTTCTTCCCTGAGCCTCAGGAGACCCCACGGAATGGGCTCCGAGGAGGCCCTCCCTTTCTCCGGCCCATAACTCTCCCTTATCAGGCGGATCTCTCCCAAGGAGAGGGCTCTCGGGGACCTTTGGACTCCCCCTCCCCTCCCTTCCGGGGCCGGGGTTTGAAAGGCAGCAAGATGGGATGCTCCTTCTCCACAATTTCAGTGTGTGTTTGAATAACGACCAACATGATAGCACTTTATTCCTCTCCTTTATTGATAGCACTTTAGCACTTTATTCCTCTCTATATTGATAGCACTTTAGCACTTTATTCATCTCCTTTATTGATAGCACTTTAGCACTTTATTCCTCTCCTTTATTGATAGCACTTTATTCCTCTCCTTTATTGATAGCACTTTATTCCTCTCCATTGATAGCACATTTACTCCTCTCCTTTACTGATAGCACTTTATTCCTCTCCTTTCTACCCTATCCCACATTACCCAGTTGTCTCTCTGACACTTGACCTTGCACTTTATCAAATGTCTTGAAACCGTATTTCTTTGATTCTAAGGCCAAAATAATATATTTTGCATGTTTATATATACACACACAAACACATATATATACACGTACATTTTAGAACAGAAGAAATAAGGTAATAATAATACCTGATTCTAAGGCCAAAATAATATATTTTGCATGTTTATATATGCACACACACTTACACACACACACATACACACACACACACACATATATATATACATCTTAGAACAGAAGAAAAAGGGTAATAATAATACCTTATTTCTTTGATTCTAAGGCTAAAATAATATATTTTGCATGTTTATATATATACACACACACTTATACACACACACACACACATATACACACACACATACATATATACATACATATATATATACTCACACACACATACACCTTAGAACAGAAGAAATAAGGTAATAATAATACCATATTTCTTTGATTCATATATATATACAGTAGAGTCTCACTTATCCAAGCTAAACGGGCCGGCAGAAGCTTGGATAAGCGAATATCTTGGATAATAAGGAGGGATTAAGGAAAAGCCTATTAAACATCAAATTAGGTTATGATTTTACAAATTAAGCACCAAAACATCATGTTACACAACAAATTTGACAGAAAAAGTAGTTCAATACGCAGTAATGTTATGTTGTAATTACTGTATTTATGAATTTAGCACCAAAATATCATGATATATTGAAAATATTGACTACAAAAATGGCTTGGATTATCCAGAAGCTTGGATAAGCGAGGCTTGGATAAGTGAGACTCTATTGTATATATATATATGAATCAAAGAAATATGGATTTCAGTTTCCGTTTTCCCATACAGCTTCAGGTCATCCATGTACATCAGATGTGAAATTTTGTGAGATTTCTTAGATGTTTGATAGCCGAGATTTGTTTTTTGTAAGATTGTTGACAGAGGGATCATGGCAATAATGAAAAGCAGAGGGGACAATGAGTCTCCCTGGAAAATTCCTCTATTTTTTATTATTATTATTATTATTATTATTATTATTATTATTATTATTATTATTATTATTATATAGTTTAGTTCCTTTTTAAGACTTATTTTTAATCCGCTGGGTAAAACAAAGGCAGAATACAATAGGGACTTGGGTTCCTGATGCCGTCTTTTGTGTTGCTTCTTTGCAGGCAGATCCACAGAGGGTCCCGGGGAAGGCGGGGGTCCGCCGCGGCTGCCCAACGGGCTCCAACTGCAGATCGAGGCCCTCCCGCCCGGAGTGCTGACCCAGGAGGAGCTGTCCTGCTTCTACTGCTGCAAGTCCTGCGGGAAGGTCTTCTGGGAAGGGTCCCACTTCGGGAGGGTCGTCGCCCAGCTCAGGGGGGCCCTGGACCTCCCCGAAAGCGGGGGCCGCCTCTACGGGGCCCCTGTCTGACTTTGGGGGCAAAGAGAGAGCGGATGCGGACACTTCGGGGGGCTCCCTGGCCCAAGAGGCATGGGGAAAGTGATCACGCTCGAGGAGGGAGTGGAAAGAGATTGAGGGGCATTTTGGGGTGGGTTTTGGGGGTCTTCCTTGCCCAGGATGCATATGGGAACCAATAAATCTTGCTAGATGGCAAAGAGAGAGATATTGGGGGTATTTTGGGGTGGGTTTCGGGGGTCTTCCTTGCCCGAGACGCACATGGGAACTGATAAAGCTTCAGGAGGAAGAAGAGAGCGATTGAGGGTCATTTTGGGGTGGGTTTTGGGGGGCAAATGTGGGAACAGGTTACATTTGGGTGAAGTGAGAGACCGAGAGTTCCTTTGGGGTGGGTTTTGGGGGTCTTTCTTGCCCAGGATGCATATGGGAACAAATAAATCTTCTTAGATGGCAAAGAGAGATATTGGGGGCATTTTGGGGTGGGTTTCGAGGGGCTTCCTTGCCTAGGATGCATATGGGAACTGATAAAGCTTCAGGAGGAAGAAGAGAGCGATTGAGGGTCATTTTGGGGTGGGTTTTGGGGGGCAAATGTGGGAACTGGTTACATTTGGGTGAAGTGAGAGACCGAGAGTTCCTTTGGGGTGGGTTTTGGGGGTCTTTCTTGCCCAGGATGCATATGGGAACAAATAAATCTTCTTAGATGGCAAAGAGAGATATTGGGGGCATTTTGGGGTGGGTTTCGAGGGGCTTCCTTGCCTAGGATGCATATGGGAACTGATAAAGCTTCAGGAGGAAGAAGAGAGCGATTGAGGGTCATTTTGGGGTGGGTTTTGGGGGGCAAATGTGGGAACTGGTTACATTTGGGTGAAGTGAGAGACCGAGAGTTCCTTTGGGGTGGGTTTTGGGGGTCTTTCTTGCCCAGGATGCATATGGGAACAAATAAATCTTCTTAGATGGCAAAGAGAGATATTGGGGGCATTTTGGGGTGGGTTTCGAGGGGCTTCCTTGCCTAGGATGCATATGGGAACTGATAAAGCTTCAGGAGGAAGAAGAGAGCGATTGAGGGTCATTTTGGGGTGGGTTTTGGGGGGCAAATGTGGGAACTGGTTACATTTGGGTGAAGTGAGAGACCGAGAGTTCCTTTGGGGTGGGTTTTGGGGGTCTTTCTTGCCCAGGATGCATATGGGAACAAATAAATCTTCTTAGATGGCAAAGAGAGATATTGGGGGCATTTTGGGGTGGGTTTCGAGGGGCTTCCTTGCCTAGGATGCATATGGGAACTGATAAAGCTTCAGGAGGAAGAAGAGAGCGATTGAGGGTCATTTTGGGGTGGGTTTTGGGGGGCAAATGTGGGAACTGGTTACATTTGGGTGAAGTGAGAGACCGAGAGCTCCTTTGGGGTGGGTTTCGGGGGTCTTTCTTGCCATGATGCATATGGGAACTGATAAAGCTTCAGGAGGGAGAAGAAGAGAGTGATTGGGAGTCATTTTGGGGTGGGTTTTGGGGGGCAAATGTGAGAAATAGTAACATTTGGATGAAGTGAGAGACCGAGAGCTCCTTTGGGGTGGGTTTCGGGGGTCTTTCTTGCCATGATGCATATGGGAACTGATAAAGCTTCAGGAGGGAGAAGAAGAGAGTGATTGGGAGTCATTTTGGGGTGGGTTTTGGGGGGCAAATGTGAGAAATAGTAACATTTGGATGAAGTGAGAGACCGAGAGCTCCTTTGGGGTGGGTTTCGGGGGTCTTCCTTACCTAGGATGCTGAGAACTGATAAAGCTTCAGGAGGGAGAAGAAGGGAGTGATTGGGGGTCATTTTGGGGTGGGTTTTGGGGGGCAAATGTGGGAACTGGTTACATTTGGATGAAGTGTGAGATTGAGAGTTCCTTTGGGGTGGGTTTCGGGGGTCTTTCTTGCCCAGGATTCATATGGGAACTGATAAAGTTTCAGGAGGGAGAAGAAGAGAGCAATTGGGGGTCATTTTGGGGTGGGTTTTGGGGGGCATTAAGGCTGCAATGTCTGTTTTTAATGGTGAAAACAGTATTTTATGGATATACAATGTGTCACCAATTTTTTTTAAAGACAGCCTTTGTGTATGTTTTTGTTGTTCTTTGTTCAATATATATATGTATGAAAATAATATATATATTATATGAAAATAATATTATTGAAATGCCAAAGAGGATTGATACATACGATCTATGCATCTATCGAATTTCTTTGAAATGCCAAACTGAGCGTCCACTGTTTATGCAGGTAGACTCTCAGTTAACTGGAACTCTCAAGCCACCGGCAATTTTTTTTTTTAAAATTGACTCACAAAGCCATTCTTATCATACAGGAAACGGGCTCGACGTGAAGTTTATATGGATTTCAATTGGCTTTAAATGACATGTCTTTTGATACAAACATCAGAGTTTAAGGGATGGTGTATTAGTATGAGTATGTAGTAAGGGACTGTCTATTAATAGGAGTATATAGTAAATAAGGGACTGTCTATGAGTATGAATATGTAGCAAGTAAGGGATGGTCTATGAATATATGTAGCAAGGGATGGTCTACTAGTATGAGTATATAGTAAGTAAGGGGTGGTCTATGAGTATGAGTAGGTAGTAAGGGACGGTGTATGAGAATGTAGCAAGTAAGGGACGGTCTATTAGTATATGTAGTAAATAAGGGACAATGTATCAGTATGTAGTAACTAAAGGACTGTCTATTAGTAGGAGTATGCAGTAAGTAAAGGACGATCTATTAGCATGAGTATGTACTAAGTAAGGGACTGTGTATTAGTAGGAGTATGTAGTAAGGGATGGTCTAGCAGTATGAGTATGTAGTAGGTAAGGGATGGTCTATGAGAATTTAGTAAGGGATGGTGTATGTGTATATAGTAAGTCAGGGACGGTCTATTCGCATGAGTATGTAGTAAGTAAAGAATGATCTATTAGTATGAGTATGTAGTAACTAACGGACTGTCTATTAGTATGAGTATGTAGTAAGTAAAGGACAGTCTATTAATATGAGTATGTAGTAACTAACGGATGGTGTAAGGGATGGTGTATGTGTATATAGTAAGTCAGGGATGGTCTGTGAGTAGTTGTTTTTTTGTGTCAGGAGCGACTTGAGAAACTGCAAGAAGAAGAGTATGTAGTAAGGGATGGTTTAGTAGTTTGAGTATGTAGTAAGGGATGGTCTAGTAGTTTGAGTATGTAGTAAGGGATGGTCTAGTAGTTTGAGTATGTAGTAAATAAAGGATTGTTTATGAGTATGCAGTAAGGGATGGTGTATGTGTATATAGTAAGTCAGGGATGGTCTGTGAGTAGTTGTTTTTTCGTGTCAGGAGCGACTTGAGAAACTGCAAGAAGAAGAGTATGTAGTAAGGGATGGTTTAGTAGTTTGAGTATGTAGTAAGGGATGGTCTAGTAGTTTGAGTATGTAGTAAGGGATGGTCTAGTAGTTTGAGTATGTAGTAAGGGATGGTCTAGTAGTTTGAGTATGTAGTAAGGGATGGTCTAGTAGTTTGAGTATGTAGTAAATAAAGGATTGTTTATGAGTATGCAGTAAGGGATGGTGTATGTGTATATAGTAAGTCAGGGATGGTCTGTGAGTAGTTGTTTTTTCGTGTCAGGAGCGACTTGAGAAACTGCAAGAAGAAGAGTATGTAGTAAGGGATGGTTTAGTAGTTTGAGTATGTAGTAAGGGATGGTCTAGTAGTTTGAGTATGTAGTAAGGGATGGTCTAGTAGTTTGAGTATGTAGTAAGGGATGGTCTAGTAGTTTGAGTATGTAGTAAGGGATGGTCTAGTAGTTTGAGTATGTAGTAAATAAAGGATTGTTTATGAGTATGCAGTAAGGGATGGTGTATGTGTATATAGTAAGTCAGGGATGGTCTGTGAGTAGTTGTTTTTTCGTGTCAGGAGCGACTTGAGAAACTGCAAGAAGAAGAGTATGTAGTAAGGGATGGTTTAGTAGTTTGAGTATGTAGTAAGGGATGGTCTAGTAGTTTGAGTATGTAGTAAGGGATGGTCTAGTAGTTTGAGTATGTAGTAAGGGATGGTCTAGTAGTTTGAGTATGTAGTAAGGGATGGTCTAGTAGTTTGAGTATGTAGTAAATAAAGGATTGTTTATGAGTATGCAGTAAGGGATGGTGTATGTGTATATAGTAAGTCAGGGATGGTCTGTGAGTAGTTGTTTTTTCGTGTCAGGAGCGACTTGAGAAACTGCAAGAAGAAGAGTATGTAGTAAGGGATGGTTTAGTAGTTTGAGTATGTAGTAAGGGATGGTCTAGTAGTTTGAGTATGTAGTAAGGGATGGTCTAGTAGTTTGAGTATGTAGTAAGGGATGGTCTAGTAGTTTGAGTATGTAGTAAGGGATGGTCTAGTAGTTTGAGTATGTAGTAAATAAAGGATTGTTTATGAGTATGCAGTAAGGGATGGTGTATGTGTATATAGTAAGTCAGGGATGGTCTGTGAGTAGTTGTTTTTTCGTGTCAGGAGCGACTTGAGAAACTGCAAGAAGAAGAGTATGTAGTAAGGGATGGTTTAGTAGTTTGAGTATGTAGTAAGGGATGGTCTAGTAGTTTGAGTATGTAGTAAGGGATGGTCTAGTAGTTTGAGTATGTAGTAAGGGATGGTCTAGTAGTTTGAGTATGTAGTAAATAAAGGATTGTTTATGAGTATGCAGTAAGGGATGGTGTATGTGTATATAGTAAGTCAGGGATGGTCTGTGAGTAGTTGTTTTTTCGTGTCAGGAGCGACTTGAGAAACTGCAAGAAGAAGAGTATGTAGTAAGGGATGGTCTAGTAGTTTGTAGTAAATTAAGGGAAGGTCTAATGAGAGAGAGAGGTTGAGTTTGAAATGCGAACCCTGGGTGCCGGTTAACTGAGAGCCTGCGGGAAGTTTGGAGAAAAGTTGGCAGAAGTTTGCCAAAGTTTTCCAAAGTTTTCCAAAGTTGGCCAAACTTTTTTGCGGCAGGGCTGCTTCTCCTTCCTCCTGCCCCCCTCCCTTCGGGAAAGGAATCAAAAGCGTCTCAGGAGGGAGGGGGGGAGGGAGGGGGGAGGGAGGGGGGCCCCCTCGGAGCCTCTCTCTCTCCCTCCCCCTCCCCGCCCCTCCCTCCCTCCCCCCCTCCCTCCCTTTGCGCTCCGCCGCTGGGAAAAAAGGCTCGAGACTTTCCCACGCTCCTCGACACATGCTAATGAGGCCGCCGCCGGCCACGCCCCCGGCGCTCCCCCGCCAAGCCACGCCCCCTCGCGGTTTCCCTTTTCAGGGAGATGAATGGGAAAGGCCGGGAGGGGGGGGGAGGGGGGGGGGAAGGGACCCCATTGAGGATTCTCTGCCCCAAATGGCCGGCCCAGGGTTCAGAGGAGGGCACGTCCATTTATTCCTCCCTCTCCTCCTTTGGCTCTGGCGATTCCTCTTGAAGCAGCATCGCATTGGCCTTTTTCGCTGCTGCATCACACTCTCAGCTTATGATGATAATAATGATAATATATAATAATATATTTATAATAATTATAAGACACTTGGAGTCTCAAGACAGGTGAAGTCTGACATGACTTCCCCTGAGCTGGACACTGCTGTAAATGCAGGATCGCATTGGCTTTTTCGCTGCAGCATCACACTCTGGGCTGATGATAATGATACTATAATATATTAATAGGATTAATATAATCATTATATATTACAATAATATATTTATAAATCATAATATAACAAAATAATAATTGTAAGACACTTGGAAGTCTGACATGACTTCCCCTCATCTGGACACTGCTATGGATGCAGGATCGCATTGGCTTTTTTCGCTGCTGCATCACACTCTGGGCTCATATCCAGCTTATGATGATGATGATGATAATAATAATATAATAATAATAATATATTTATAAATCATAGTAATAACTGTAAGACACCTGAAGTCTCAAGACAGGTGAAGTCTAAACATGACTTCCCCTAATCTGGACACTGCTGTAAATGCAGGATCATATTGGCTTTTTTTGCTGCCGCATCACACTCTGGGCTCATATCCAGCTTATGATGAAGATGATAATAATAATATATATTAATATTATTAATATAATAATACTATATAAGAAGAACAATATACTATATAACATATTAGTATTATTAATATAATAATTATATATAATAATATAATAATGTATTAATAAATCATAATATATAACAAAATAATAATTGTAAGATACTTGAAGTCTGAAGACAGGTGAAATCTGACAGGACTTCCCCTCAACTGGACACTGCTATGGATGCAGGATCACATTGGCTTTGTTCGCTGCTGCGTCACATTACGGGCTTATATCCAGCTTATAATAATAATACTAATGATGTAACATATTAATATTATTAATATAATAATGTTTATAATAATAATCTATATATATAAAAGAGTGATGGCATCACGGCGACCCACAAAACAACAAAACTACAGGCCCCCCAACCTCGAAATTTGACAACACAACCCATCATCCATGCCTCTAGGTTGATACAACAAAAAAAAAAAGAAAAATAAAGTCCTAATTAGAGGGAGAGGAATTATTGCTTTTATCCAATTGCTGCCAGTTAGAAGGCTAAGCTCCTCCAACTTGGTCTCCTAGCAACCCAATAAAAATAATAAAAAACACTAAAAATAATTAAAAACATTAAAAAATTAATACAATGAAATACTATAATAACAGAAAATAACTAAAAATAATACAAGAAAATAATAAAATATAATAAATAAAAAGATAACTTACAATAAAAATAATTTTAAAATACAAATAACATCAAATAAAAATTCCACAACAATTTTTAACCAATACCACCACCACTTTGCCACAGCAACGCGTGGCCGGGCAGAGCTAGTATATTTATAAATCATAATATAAAAATAATAATTGTAAGCCACTTGGAGTCTGAAGACAGGTGAAGTCTGACATGACTTCCCCTGATCTGGACATTACTATCAAGACAGGATCACATTGGCTTTTTTGGCTGCTGCATCACACTCCAGGCTAGATACTAGATATAGATTATAACTGTGTTTCAGCCAACCTTAAGCTGCAAAAAGAGGTAGGTTGATAATAATAATAATTTTTGTTGTTGTGTCTAGTCAAGGGGGAGATAAGGGTCTGAGGAGGTTTCTCTCTGGCAAATTATATTCTTTGAGGTTATGGGAATATATTTTGCTTTATGCCTGGTTTTTCTTTGCAGTTGTTCCCAGGTTCCTTCCAGGTTTTTTTTCTGCAGCCAAATGGCCCCCAAGGCCTTCATTGGCCCAAATGGCCACCAATTGGCCGGAGGGACAGAAGGGCGCGTGGCCAAACTCACTCCTCCGTGGGGACCATTTGCTCAGAGTCTGGACCAAATGGGTGACGTTTGCTGGGAGGAAAAACAAAGGCCAGTTTCCCCATTCCAACCCTTCTAACCAGATGGCCATCTCCAAAGAGAGCTCAAAGTAATTATTAAAGCAATACACATAAACATATATACATATAATATTGATAATAATATTATAATGGAATACAATATTACACTAATAATAATACAATATTATAATATTAATTCTATATTATATATTACATGTAATATTACTATTAATATTACAGTATAGTGATATAGTACACACACACACATATATACATATAATATTGATAATATTACAATGGAATACAATATACTAATAATACAATATTATAATATTAATTCTATATTATATATACGTGTAATATTACTAATAATATTACAGTATATAGTACTATATAGTATCAATATAGTAATATACAATGCTAATATGGTGCTATGCTAATAATACTGTATAATATATTGTATATGTACATATAATTTATAAGCCGCTCTGAGTCCACTTCGGGGTGAGAAGGGCAGGATATAAAGGTAGTAAGTATTAATTATATATTACATGTAATATTATTAATAATATTACAATATATAGATACAGTACAATATGGTAATTTATTGCCAGTATTGTGTTGTTTATTTATTTATTTAATGCATCTATATCCCGCCCTTCTCAGAGTGGCTTACAAATTAAATTTACATACAATCTTATATTATTAGCATAGCACAATACTGGCAATAAATTGCTATATTGTACTATATCAATATATTGTAATATTATTAATAATATTATATATTTATGCTGATAACATAATATTGTATGTAAATTTAATTTGTAAGCCGCTACAAGTCCCCTTCAGGGTGAGAAGGGCGGGATATAAATGTATTAAATAAATAAATGAATAAATAATAGTAAGTACAGTAGAGTCTCACTTATCCAACATAACATGGGCCGGCAGAACGTTGGATAAGCGAATATCTTGGATAATAAGGAAGGATTAAGGAAAAGTCTATTAAACATCAAATTAGGTTATACAACAAATTTGACAGAAAAAGGTAGTTCAGTATGCAGTAATGCTATGTAGTGATTACTGTATTTAGGAATTTAGCCCCAAAATATCATGATGTAGTCAATAAACATTGAGTACAAAAATACCTTGGATAATCCAGAAGCTTGAATACGTGAGTCTTGGATAAGTGAGACTCTACTGTAGTACAATATAGTAATTTATTGCCAGTATTATGCTATGCTAATAATATATCAGGATGAGAAGGGTGGCATATAAATGTATTAAATAAATAAACAATAGTAAATAAATAAATGTATTTATTATGGCCCTGCTTGGAGGGGAATATGCCTTTAAGAAGGCTGCAGACGATGGCTGCGTGGCCCCGCCCCTTCTTCCCGCCTCGAGCCTCTGGTATTGTTAGAGAAGGCGCTGGATGAGGCTCCTCCCCCTCTCCCCCCGCGCAGCCAATGGGCATTGTTATGCAAATGAGGGCGGCTTAAAAGGCGGCGGCGCGGCTGTGAGGCGCTCAGTGCCTCGGCGGACGCGGAGGAGGGCGGTCTGATGCCATGAGCCAGACGGAGGTCTCCCCTTGCGGGGCGGCAGGCGCGGCGGCGTCGTCCGCGTCCTCTTCTTCGTGCCCGGCGCCGCTTGGGTCGTCGTCGGGGCCGGGTTCGCCGTCGCTGCCGGGCAGCCAGCGCGTGTTCCAGGAGGCGGTGCGGGCGGGCAACACGGCGGCGCTGCAGGCCCTGCTGCAAGGCATGTCCAGCTGCGAGTTCAACGTCAACGCCTTCGGGCCCGAGGGGCAGACGGCGCTGCACCAGTCCGTCATCGAGGGCAACCTGGAGCTGGTGAAGCTGCTGGTCAAGTTCGGCGCCGACGCGCGCCTCGCCAACCGCGACGGGTGGAGCGCCCTCCACATCGCCGCCTTCGGGGGACACCAGGACATCGTCCTCTACCTCGTCACGCGCGCCAAGTACGCATGCGCCGGGCGGGGGGCCGCGCAGGGGGGCGGGGCCGGGCCCGCGCAGGGGGGCGGGGCCTCGAGGTGAGCCCCGGCCACGCCCCCGCCCGCCTTGCCTGCAGCGCCGCCTCCCGCCGCCGGGGGCGCAGAACTGGCGAGGGCAAGAAGAACCACCGAGGGGGCAAAACACAACCCTAGAGAGGAAGAACCTGTAAAGTGGGGGAAAGCCTAGAAAGGCCCTGAAGTACTTCAGAAAGACACCAAGTTGGCCCTGGAGGACCCTAAAGAGGCCCTGAAGTACTTCAGAAAGGCTCCAAATGGGAAAATAGGCCCTGGACAACCAGTGAAAGGCTCCAAATGGACAAAGTGAACCCTGGACAACCCTAAAGAGGCCCTGAACTACCTTTAAAAGGCACCAGATGGGGAAAATGGGCCCTGGACAACCCTAAAGAGGCTCTCAAGTACTTCAGAAAGGCACCAAATGGGAAAATAGGCCCTGGACAACCTATGAAAGGCTCCAAATGGACAAAGTGAATCCTCAACAACCCTAAAGAGGCTCTCAAGTAGTTCTGAAAGGCACCAGTGGGCCCTCGACAACCCTAATGGGTGAAATAGGCCCTGAAGGACTCTAAAAGGCACCAAATGGACCTTGGACAACCCTAAAGAAGCTCTAAAAGGCACCAGGTGGACCCTGGACAACCTGAAAGAGGCCCTGAAATACCTGTAAAAGACACCAAATGGTTCAGATTTGTGGACGACACCTTCGCCATTCTCCCCCTGAGCCATGGGGGAGAAGAACTCAACAAGTTCCCAATTGCATCCACCCAACCAATCCCATTCACCACGGAAGAAGAAAAGGAAGGGAAAGTGCCGTCTCTAGATTTCCTCGTCTCCTCCAAACCCAATCAATCATCGGGCCACACAGTTTACAGAAAAGCTACAGACACGGATGGACACCCACATAAAAACTCCCAACACTCAGAAAACTGGGGAATTCCAGGCAGGAAACAACCAGGGCCAGGTAACACCTAGCAAAGGATTTCCCCCCAGAGAGGAAGCAGCCAGTCCTCGAAGCTGCAAGGGTATCCAGGGCTAATCAAGGTGGCCGATGGGCAACATTCATGACAAGAGTTCTTTCTCCCACCCATGATCTATAAACCCCACTTGCCTAGTTTTGAACAGACCTCGCAACCTGTGAGGATGCAGGCGAAATGTCAGGACAGAATGCTGCATCGTGAGTTGGACCCACCCTGCGAGGTTGGCCGAGAGGACCCAAAGGGACAGGAATGATCCTGTGGATGTATTGGACTCTCGAGGAGCCGCCAAGGCCGGGGCCTCCAGGAAATATGTCGAAGCTGCTGGGAAACATCTCCCGTTCCATGTGTTGTGTGATTGTGCTTTGGAGTCCTTTGGATAGATAGATACTGTTGTTGTTGTTGTTGTTTAGTGTGTGGGCCTTGGTTCTACTGTAAAACCCCTCCGTGCGGTTCCCCTCCCTCGCCTTCCTTCCATCTACCTCGGTTGCGCCCCGCAGTATTTACCCCACTTTCCTCTTCAATTTCAGGAGCTTGCTGCTGTCTTGACGCCCCTTTTGCCCCACTTTCAATCAAATGATTGAAAGTCTCCAAATGAAGCAAAATGGGGCAGTGTGGGGAAAGGGTACATTATTTCCCTTTTTCCATTGCCTATTTTATTTTAGGAGGGATTCAGTGGCTCCTTTCTATGAATGGCGCCTTCGGGACTCCATCTCCCAGAATCCCTGCTCATTGGCCCTTGCTGCCGAGGATTCTGGGAGTTGGAGTCCAAATTGTCCTAGAGGTTGGGAAGCACCAGAAAAGTCCGAGGTGTGCTTAGGGAGGGAACAAGAGCTACAAAACTATTAAATTTACCCTATTTATTTAATAGGGTTTCTATAAGACACCCCCTGCTTTTGCAAGACACATTTCCTCACTATTTATCCGTGTAAATAAGATTGTTTGTGTGTATGTCCACTGTGTGTACATATATGTGTGTCTATGTATATGTATATACACATAGATATATATATTGGGTGTTGTGTTTGAAGGGATGCCTCGGAAATACAGTTTTTTGGGGGGAAGAAGCAGGAATTAAATGATATTTTCTTTCTTTTTCTTCCTGCCCTCCTCCCTCATTGCACTGACTTTTATTTTCCCGTTTCGTGGGGTGTTTTTTGTGTGTCATTTTTTGTGATTTTTTTTTTGCTTTTTTAAAACTCCATTTTCTTTGGGTTTTTTTTTAGAATTGCACATAATTTCTTTTCTTGTATATGGATTTGCCACGATCGGAATGTCATAACATTTATGACATCGTTATTGTTGTTTGTGTTGTCGAAGGCTTTCACGAAAGGCCATGGAGAAAAAAATTAAAAATAGTCGAGAAACCCAAGATCTCTATCTAGGAGGGTAGTTCTTAGGAAACGAGGGAATTTTTTTTAAAAAGCTGGTTTTTCTAAAGGAAAAAAAGAAAGAAAGAAACTCTCTTGGGAGTGCCTGTAAAGATGTTAACACATATTTATATATTTTTATATAGAATATATATATATATATTAAGGAAAAAAGTCTGCCTTCGAAGACTGTGAATCCTTTGTGTCCCATTTTTCCTGTGAAAAATGAGCTAGAATTGCATGTATTTTAATGGGAGAGAGATGGCTTTATTGCTCTGGAAAAGGTCTTGTTTGGCGGGGGGTCCTTTTTATTGATTTATTTTATTTTCTCTTAGGATTTCCTCTTTTTTATCGTGTCAGAAGCGAATTGAGAAACATGCTGCAAGTCGCTTCTGGTGTGAGAATTGGCTGTCTATAGAGACGTTGCCCAGGGCACATTGCCTGGATGTGTTACCATCCTGCTGGGAGGCTTCTCTCATGTCCCTGCAAGCTAGAGCTGACAGACAGGAGCTCACCACCAATCTTCAGGTCAGCAGTTCAGTCGGCACAATGGTTTAACCCATTGCTGTAAGCCCTACTGAATACTTTTGTGGAGATATTTTTGGACTATTCAATAAATTAGAATTTATTGGGTGTTGAATCTCCCCCCTCCCCAATTTTTCTTTCTATGCAAATCTCCCATTACCTCCCATTTTGAGGAAATAAAAGGCATTTTCCATCCCGTTCTCAGACCTGTTTTAAGGCTGCTGTGACCTTTGTTGTGATTTTTAAAAAAATTCATGTTTTAATTAAAAATAGCCTGGCCAGGAAGGTCTGAATATGTGTTGTCGAAGCCTTTTATGGCCGGAATCACTGAATTGTTTTGAGTTTTCCGGGCTGTCTGGCCATGTTCCAGAAGCATTCTCTCCTGATGTTTTGCCCACATCTAGGGCAGGTTGTGAGGTCTTTTGGAATCTGGGAAGTATGGTTTATATATCTGTAGAATGATGTCCAGGGTCTTTGAGGCAGGTGTGAATAATGTAATCGGCCACCCTGATTAGCATTGAATAGCTAACACCTCCCAACAAAAGACTCCCCCAGGCGGGATGTAGCCAGGTTTTGAAGCTGCAAGGCTAATCAGTACTAATCATTCGCACCTGCCTCCAAAAAGTGTTCTTTCTCCCACCCTGGACATCATTCCACAGATATAGTAGAGTCTCGCTTATCCAACGTTCTGGATTATTCAATGCATTTTTGTAGCCAATGTTTTCAATATATCGTGATATTTTGATGCTAAATTCACAAATACAGTAATTACTACATAGCATTACTGCGTATTGAACTACTTTTTCTGTCAAATTTGTTGTTAAACATGTTTTGGTGCTTAATTTGTAAAATTTGATGTTTAATAGGCTTTTCCTTAATCTCTCCTTATTATCCAACATATTTGCTTATCCAATGTTCTGCCGGCCCGTTTAAGTTGGATAAGCGAGACTCTACTGTATATAAACCCCACTTGCCTAGTTTCCAACAGACCTCATCACCTCTGAGGATGCCTGCCATAGATGTGGGCGAAATATCAGAAGAGAATGCTTCTTGAACATGCCCAGACAGCCTGGAAAATTCACAGCAACCCAAGATCTGAATATTGGAAATACAAATCTTTCTGAAACTGAACGGAATAATCCTCCCCTTGGACTGCGTTCTTTCTCCCTCCTTTGTACTAGACGGCAAATACCTTCCTTTTTTAATTATGTTAATTAATATTCATTAAGAGTCTTAGGCTTATATTGAAGCTGTTTGTGGGTCACTGTATGATCACTTTTAACTGGAGTTTTTTTTTTTAATTATTAAAAAAAAGAGTGCGGATTCTGTACAGGATGATGAATTGTATGATCTAGCGTTTTGGGGTTTTTTTTGGCATAGTCCCAGGGTGAGAAGTTTCTAAATAATTCTCTTGTTTTTTTGTTTGTTTTTCACAAACTTTGTATAAAAAGAAAAAGAGAAAAAACAACAACGTGTGGTTGCTTTCAATCTGTTGCTTTCCCGGGACCCCTCCCTCTCTGCAGCAGCTGCTATGCTAATGAGGGGCATTGGGAGGGGACCCCTCCCCACTTTGTAAGGCCTTGCGGAACAAAAGGGGCTCCCGCTCCCCCTTTCCCTATTCAAGCCCATTCATTCATTCATTCATCCCATTGCATTAGAAAGAGAAAGCGGGGAAAGGGGGTGGGAAAACCCATCACCACCACCCCTAAATAAATGGGGGGGGGGGGGTTGTAATAATGGAAATTAAAATGAGGCTTGTGCACAGCCTTGGGATTGGATCTGAAATCCTATATATCAGTGCTCAAGGCTCTACATGAAGACATTATTATTATTTTATTATGTGACTGCACATTGATTTGGACTTAGAATCATAGATATATCATAGTGCTCAAATGAGGCTTGTGCACAGCCTTGGGATTGGATCTGAAATCCTATATATCCGTGCTCAAGGCTCTACATGAAGACATTATTATTATATTTTATTATTATATGACGTTACTGCATGTTGTTTTGGACTTAGAATCATAGATATATCCTAGTGCTCAAGGCTCTACATGGAGACATCATCATCATCATTATTATATTATGTGACTGCACATGGTTTTGGACTTAGAATCATAGATATATCATAGTGCCCAAGGCTCTACATGGAGACATTATTATTTTATTATTATGTGACTGCACATTGATTTGGACTTAGAATCATAGAAATGTCATAGTGCTCAAGGCTCTACATGGAGACATTATTATTTTATTATTATATGACGTTACTGCATGTTGTTTTGGACTTAGAATCATAGATATATCATAGTACTCAAGGCTCTAGGTGGAGATATTATTTTATTATTATTATGTGACTGCATGTTGTTTTGGATTTAGAATCACAGATATATCATAGTGCTCAAGGAGCTCATGGAGACATTATTTTATTATGTGACTGCATGTTGCTTTGGACTTAGAATCACAGATATATCATAGTACTCAAGGCTCTAGGTGGAGACATTATTATTATTATTATTATTATTATTATTATTATTATTATATGACTGCATGTTGTTTTGGACTTAGAATCATAGATATATCATAGTTCTCAAGGCTCTACATGGAGACATTATTAATTATTATTTTATTATTTGACTGCACATTGTTTTGAACTTAGAATCATAGATATAGTGCTCAAGGCTCTATATGGAGACATTATTATTATTTATTATTGTATTATGTGACTGCCCGTTGTTTTGGACTTAGAATCATAGATAGATCAGAGTGCTCAAGGCTCTACATTAAGACATCATTATTATTATTATTATTATTATTATTATTATTATTATTATTATGTGACTGCACATTGTTTTGGACTTAGAATCATAGATATATCATAGTGCTCAAGGCTCTACATGGAGACATTATTATCATCATCATCATCATCATTATGTGCCTGCATGTTTTGGACTTATGGATTTAAACCATAGTTTTAAGTAGTGATGTTATTGTTCGAGTCTCACTAAGAGAAGGAAACTAGATGATGATAATTTTGGTGGAGATTGGAGACTGGTTGTTGTGGGTGCTCAAAACTATTATAAGTCTTTTATTTTAAATTACTATGTTTCTTTATGCTCCGCTTTTTCTCCAAAGACTCAAAGCAGTTTACATGGTAATATGTACTGTTTTGTATGATCATGAGCCACGTTGGTTAGAAGACAAAAGCAAAATGATGATGTCGATAATAATAGTATATTTAGTATTATATTTTGGTGGGAGACTCTATTCTGTAAGCTAAACTGTTATATGTCATACGTTTTAAGTGGGCTATAATAATGATCATTGTGTTGTTGAAGACTTTCATGGCCGAAATCACTGGGTTGCTGTGAGTTTTCTGGGCTGTGTGGCCTCACAACAGACCTCACAACCTCTGAGGATGCCTGCCATAGATGTGGGTGAAACATCAGGAGGGAATGCTTCTGGAACATGGCCAGACAGCCTGGAAAACTCAAAACAATCCAGTGATTCCAGCCATGAAAGCCTTCAACAATAATAACAAAACAATATTATCATTATACATCATTATCTATTATCAGTAGTATTATAATTAATATATTAGTATTATATTACATTATTATTATATTGTATTATTAGTATTGTATTGTATTACATTACAATATTATTAATACTTTATGTACCGGTATATACAACATATTATTAACATAACACAATATCAGTATTATATATTATTGTATTGTGCTATACTCTTATCCTGCAATATTATATGTAAATATTATTATATGTTATACTGTACTATGATATTATACCACAACACATATGAAATACCACCAGTATATTATACGATTAGTATTAGACAATATACTGTATTAGTATTATATTACATTATTATTATATTGTATTATTAGTATTGTATTGTATTACATTACAATATTATTAATACTTTACTCTTACACTGCAATATTATTGATATACTGTACTATAATATTATATCACAACACACATGATATACCACCAGTATATTATATGATTAGTATTAGACAATATATTGTATTATACCATAAGTTGTAGTGTGTGTGTGTGTGTGTATATATATATATATTAATATTTTATATAATATATTAGTATTATATTACAAATTATTATGATTTTATTGTAATTTGAGTCCTATTAGGGAGGAAAGTAGGGCATAACAGTAATAGTGATAATGATAATTTTTGTGGGTCTCATTTTAAAAGAGAGGGAAGCAGATGATGATAATAATAATAATAATTTGGTTCATAAGTTGTAGTGTGTGTGTGTATATATATATATATATTAATATTTTATATAATATATTAGTATTATATTACAAATTATTATGATTTTATTGTAATTTGAGTCTTATTAGGGAGGAAAGTAGCGCATAACAGTAATAGTGATAATGATCATTTTTGTGGGTCTCATTTTAAAAGAGAGGGAAGCAGAAAATAATAATAATAATAATAATAATAATAATAATAATAATAATAATATGGTCCATAAGTTGTTGAGTGTGTGTGTGTGTATATATTATTAATATTTTATATAATATATTAGTATTATATTACAAATTATTATGATTTTATTGTAATTTGAGTCCTATTAGGGAGGAAAGTAGGGCATAACAGTAATGATAATTTTTGTGGGTCTCATTTTAAAAGAGAGGGAAGATGATGATGATAATAATAATAATAATAATTTGGTTCATAAGTTGTAGTGTGTGTATATATAGATATATAACTATTATTAATATTTTATATAATATATTAATATATTACAAATTATTATGATTTTATTATAATTTGAGTCATATTAGAGAGGAAAGTCGGGCATAACAGTAATAGTGATAATGATAATTTTTGTGGGTCTCATTTTAAAAGAGGGAAGAAGATCATAATCATAATAATAATAATTTGGCCTATAAGTTGTAGTGTGTGTGTGTGTGTGTGTGTGTACATATATATATAAACTATTATTACTATTTTATATAATATATTAGTATGATATTACAAATTATTATGATTTTATTATAATTTGAGTCCTATTAGGGAGAAAAGTAGGGCATAACAGTAAGTGTGATGATGATAATTTTTGTGGGTCTCATTTTAAAAGCGAGGGAAGAGGAAGATAGTAGTAGTAGTAATAATAATAATAATAATAATAATAATAATAATAATAATAAATTGGTCCATAATTTGTAGTGTGTGTGTGTGTACATATATATATAAACTATTATTACTATTTTATATAATATATTAGTATGATATTACAAATTATTATGATTTTATTATAATTTGAGTCATATTATGGAGGAAAGTCAGGCATAACAGTGATAATGATAATTTGTGTGGGTCTCATTTTAAAAGAGAGAAGCAGATAATAATAATAATAATAATAATAATAATAATAATAATAATAATGTGGTCCTCCCTCCCTTGTCTGAGGCTGCCCTACCTCTCCCTATGCATCTGTGGGGAGGGGGCTGTGGGCAAAGAGGGCTCAATGGCCCCATTCATCCTGCCCAGCCGCAGGGAGAAATCGGGGTCACTCGCAAAGGGGGGGCAGCAGCAGGGCTCCCATCGCTCCCATTGTTGCCCATTTGTTTGCTTCAATGGGCCTCCCCTCCTTCAGCTACAGAAAAAAGCTTTGCTCCTTTCCTCATGCAAATGAGATGCAAAAGCCTGGCCAGGAGGGGAAAAAAGGGGAGAGATAATTTATGCAAATTTATTTGCATCCAATTTGAATGTATTTGTCCCCAAAAAGCTTTGGGGAGCAATTGGGTGGCATTTGGTGCCCCCTGCTGGTCAGTGCAGGACTATTTGGGGACCAGAACAATGCAAGTCTATGGGAAGGGTCTTAAGACCAGGCATGGGCAAACTGCGGCCCTCCGGGTGTTTTGGACTCCAACTCCCACAATTCCTAACAGCCGGTAGGCTGTTAGGAATTGTGGGAGTTGGAGTCCAAAACACCCGGAGGGCCGCAGTTTGCCCAAGCCTGGTCTTAAGTGACGAAAGTGAGATATAAATAATAATAATAATAATAACACAGGGTTACATTTAAGTTTTACTTCATGCGATAGAAATATGCTCTTTGGGGGTCCAACCTTCATGTTCTTCTTCACTGCGAAGGCAAAAACTCCTCATCTGAAAAGAAGGAAATAATAAAAAATTAGGTCAGGATATTGGATTCTGAAGGGGCTTCTTGAGGTCATCCATCTACCTCTTCCAGGGACAGACAGGGATTTATAGTATGTATGCAATTACAATAATGCACTATATAGAACAAATGCAGTTTGGTGGGACACAAATGAAGGGTGGCTTGGGAAACTACAACTCCCAGGAAGTACCGCCATCACCTTGACGCCCACTGGGATCATTTGATATATTGATGGAAGGAAGGGCTTAACCCAATAATAATAATAATAATAATAATAATAATAATAATAATAATCCAGCATACCTATCTTGTTTGCTGTGTCTCACTATGTCGTTGTGTCAATAATAATAATAATAATAATAATATAAAACATTAACAAAATAATAATGTAAAATACAATAAAATAAAATATAATGATAATACAACAATAATAGTAATAAGTTGTTAAGGCTTTCATGGCCGGAATCAATAGGTTGCTGTGAGTTTTCCGGGCTGTCTGGCTATTTTGCAGAAACATAACTGCCATTACCTTCCCACCGGAGCAGTACCTATTAATCTACTCTCATTTGCATGTTTTTCGAACTGCTAGGTTGGCAGAAGCTGGGGCTAACAGCAGGAGCTCACCCCGCTCCCCGGATTCGAACCGCCAACCTTTCAGTCTGAAAATTCAGCAGCTCGGCGGTTTAATCGGCTGTGCCATCGGGGGGCATTCATTATTATTATCTTCTTTATTCATTCAGTCATTTCTGACTCTTTGTGACCTCATAGACCAGTCCATTACTATATTATAATTATATTATTATAATATATTAATATGTATTGTTTAAATATTATTGTTGTATATGTAATTGGTATTAATATTGTTAATAATAATTGGTAACAACAGTGGGGTGCTCACCCTTGGCCAGGACCCCTCATGGACCAGTCCATTATTATATTATATTATAATTATATTATGTATTGTTTAAATATTGTTGTATACGTAATTGGTATTAGTATTATTATTAATAACAATTGGTAACAATAATGGTGGGGTGCTCACCCTTGGCCAGGACCCCTCATGGACCAGTCCATTATTATATTATAATATAATTATATTATTATGTATTGTTTAAATATTGTTGTATACGTAATTG
Organism: Anolis carolinensis; assembly: GCF_035594765.1. Classification (NCBI taxonomy): domain Eukaryota; kingdom Metazoa; phylum Chordata; class Lepidosauria; order Squamata; family Anolidae; genus Anolis; species Anolis carolinensis. The sequence continues at coordinate 3,137,852 of NW_026943818.1, forward strand.
GTATTAATATTATTAATAATAATAATTGGTAACAATAACGGTGGGGAGCTCACCCTTGGCCAGGACCCCTCATACACCAGTCCATTATTATATTATAATTATATTACATATTGTTTAAATATTGTTGTATATGTAATTGGTATTAATATTATTAATAATAATTGGTAACAATAACGGTGGGGAGCTCACCCTCGGCCAGGACCCCTCATGGACCAGTCCATTATTATATTATACTATAATTATATTATTGTGTATTGTTTAAATATTGTTGTATACGTAATTGGTATTAATATTATTATTAATAATAATTGGTAACAATAATGGTGGGGCGCTCACCCTTGGCCAGGACCCCTCATAGACCAGTCTATTATTATATTATAATTATATTATTATGTATTGTTTACATATTGTTGTATACATAATTGGTGGAGCCCCCAGATGGCGTAGTGGACTAAGTGACTTGAAGGTTGGGTTGCTGACCTGAAAGCTGCCAGGTTCGAATCCCACCTGGGGAGAGAGCGGATGAGCTCCCTCTATCAGCTCCAGCTCCATGCGGGGACATGAGAGAAACCTCCCACAAGGATGGTAAAAACATCAAAACATTCGGGCGTCCCCTGGGCAACGTCCTTGCAGACGGCCAATTCTCTCACTCCAGAAGCAACTCCGGTTGCTCCTGACACGGAAAAAAAAAAAATTGGTATTAATATTATTAATAATAATAATAATTGGTATCAGTAACGGTAGGGCACTCACCCTCGGCCAGGACCCCGCAGTACTCCTTGCACTCCTTCTCCAGGTAGAACTTGTTGGCGTTTCCGCCGCAGCCCCGGAAGGTGACGCATTTGCCCTGATTGGCATCAAAGGCCCAGAATTCGGAGTCGCAGGGCGGCCCGGGCTTGATGGGAAGACGGCAGGCCGCTGGAGAGGAAGGGGAAATAACAGGGCATTTTCACGGCTGTGTATCACAGGAAGGAAAGCCCCCCAACCCCACCCCGATGTGACCCCCTTGGTGGCCTGACCCTCGGTGCGGCAGGTCTGGAGGCAGGCGCGTTCGGAGGGGAAGTTGTTCCCGTTGCCCAGGCATCCGCCAAAGAAGAAGGGCTGGCATTGATGGGCGCTGGCGTTGAAGAAGTGCCGCACTTCCATCCCCAGGCAAGGCCCCGCGTCCGGGGGGAACAGGCAGTCGGCTGGGGAGAAACGGGGAAAGAGGGGGAGACGGGCATTTAGGAATTGTGGGAGTTGGAGTCCAGAACACCCGGAGGGCCCACGCCTGGTCTACGTCCATGCAGACACATCCTGACTTAACATCTAGGAGAAATAGGAAGATGTACACACACATATACAGTAGAGTCTCACTTATCCAACATAAACGGGCCGGCAGAATGTTGGATAAGCGAATATGTTGGATAATAAGGAGGCATTAAGGAAAAGCCTATTAAACATCAAATTAGATTATGATTTTACAAATGAAGCACCAAAACATCATGCTAGACAACAAATTTGGCAGAAAAAGTAGTTCAATACGCAGTAATGCTATGTAGTAATTACTGTATTTATGAATTTAGCACCAAAATATCACAATATATTGAAAACTGACTCCAAAAATGCGTTGGATAATCCAGAATGTTGGATAAGTGAGACTCTACTGTATATCTATCTATATATATAAAAGAGTGATGGCATCACAGCGACTCACAAAACAACAAAACTACAGGCCTCCCAACCTCAAAATTTAACAACACAACCTATCATCCATGCCTCTAGGTTGATACAACAAAAATAAAAGAAAAATAAAGTCCTAATTACAGGGAGAGAAATAATAGTTTTTATCCAATTGCTGCCAGTTTGAAGGCTAAGCTCCTCCAACTTGGTCTCCTAGCAACCCAATCAAAAATAATAAAAAACACTAAAAAATAATTAAAAACACTAAAAAATTAATACAATAAAATGCTATAATAACAGAAAATAACTAAAAATAATACAAGAAAGTAATAAAATATAATAAATAAAAAGATATCTTACAATAAAATTAATTAAAAAATACAAATAACGTCAAATAAAAATTACACAACAATTTTTAACCAATACCACCACCACTTTGCCACAGCAACGCGTGGCCGGGCACAGCTAGTATATATATAAAAGGATAAAAAAAATTCGGCCTAGGACAAAACAACAAAACTACACATCCCAGAAACACTAAACTTGGCAACACAACCCCTCATCCATGCCTCTACGTTCATACAACAAAAAGAAAAGAAAAACAAAGTCCTAATTAGTGGGAGAGGAATAATTGTGTTTTATCCGATTGCTGCCAGTTACAAGGCTAAACTCTGCCCACTTGGTCTCCTAGCAACCTACTCAACCCAGGGGACAGGCACAGTTAGGCCTCAGGCCTCTTCCACACTGCCTATAAGATACAGATTATCTGATTTGAACTGGATTACAGTAGAGTCTCACTTATCCAACATAAACGGGCCGGCAGAACGTTGGATAAGCGAATATGTTGGATAATAAGGAGAGATTAAGGAGAAGCCTATTAAACATCAAATTAGGTTATGATTTTACAAATTAAGCACCAAAACATCATGTTATACAACACATTTGACAGAAAAAGTAGTTCAATATGCAGTAATGCTCCATAGTAATTACTGTATTTACAAATTTAGCACCAAAATATCACGATGTATTGAAAACATTGACTACAAAAATGCGTTGGATAATCCAGAATGTTGGATAAGTGAGACTCTACTGTATATGGCAGTGTAGACTCCAGGCCCTTCCACACAGCTATATTACCCATTTATAATCTTATCTTGAGTCCACACTGCCAGATAATTCACTTCAGTGTGCATTTTATACAGTTGTGTAGAAGGGGCCTCATATAATCCAGTTCTAAGCAGACAATATAAGATTATAAATATATAGTAGAGTCACTTATCCAACATAAACAGGCAGGCAGAACGTTGGATAAGTGAATATGTTGGATGATGATGATAATAATAATAATAGAAGCATAGAATCCAAGAGTTTGGAGAGACCCCTAAGGGCCATCCAGCCCAACCCTTTCTACTATGCAGCAGGACACAATCCAAGCATTCACAACACATGGACAACGTATAAATACTATACAATACTACACAGGGACACAGACCCCCTTTACCCTCACCACTTTCACACTACACAACCAAATGCATACTAAACATAAAATCAACCATACAACAGACATTCAATACCACCACTACCTCAACAAGTTCTCACCAACACCACCAGACAATGCCACAGCAACGCATGGCCGGGCACAGCTAGTATATACCTATATATATAATATATATACAGAGGTGCTGCTTTCCTACCTTCCTTGTTTCCGGGGAAGGTGTTCAGGGGTCCGGCGGCCGAACCTTCATCCTGGAACAAGGCCACTGACCTTCGACTCCGAAGCTGCAAGGGAAAACCTTATTATAATAAACTTTGAACTTTTGGGGGGGTGTCAAATGGGAAACCCCCGGAATGGCTGCTTTGAGGGTCCCATTGCATGCTTAATACTGTCACAGTGGGAGCTGCCAGGAGAAGGAATGCCCCCAAAGCCTACCTGTTGTGGGTCCTTGCTGGCCTCGGGCGGCACACATTCCCCTTGAGAAAGAGAGACGAGGTTGAGAGAGAGTGACCCATAACTAGGGACTGATCTCATATTGCGGGGTGCCAAAGCTGGGGGCTGATCAGACTTGTAATCCAACTCGTATGTATTACAATTGCTATTAGCCTAAGTTAGTGGCACCTACCCCCTTGAATAGTTGATGGGATCTGCAATCCATTCCCTTATTATTATTGCCTATTATTATTGTTATTGACACAACGACATAGTATGACACGGCAAACAAGATAGATATGCTTTATTATTACTGGCATCCCTGCTATTAGCCAAGAAAGTGGCACCTACCCCCTTGAATAGTTGATGGAATCTGCAATCCATTCCCTTATAATTATTGCCTATTATTATTATTATTATTATTGTTGTTGTTGTTGTTGACACAATGACATGGCAAACAAGATAGATATGCTTTATTATTATTGCCATCCCTGCTTTATCCATCTATCTGTCTTCTATCTCTGTCATCTATAGTATTTATTTATTACATTTATATCCCGCTTTTCTCACCCCGGAGGGGACTCAGAGCGGCTTACAAATCACATGAACATACAATATATTATTAGCATAGCACAATATAAGCATTAAATTACTATATTGAACTATATCACTATATGATAATATTATTAGTAATATTTATTTATGTATTTATTTACTACATTTATATCCCGCTCTTCTCACCCCGGAGGGGACTCAGAGCGGCTTACAAATCACATGAACATACAATATATTATTAGCATAGCACAATATAAGCATTAAATTACTATATTGAACTATATCACTATATGATAATATTATTAGTAATATTTATTTATGTATTTATTTACTACATTTATATCCCGCTTTTCTCACCCCGGAGGGGACTCAGAGCAGTTTACAAATCAAATGTTCATACGATATACTATTAGCATAGCACAATATAAGCATTAAATTAATATATTGTACTATATCATTATATGGTAATAATATTAGTAATATTACATTTAATATATAATTAAGATTATTATATTATTAGTATAATATGGTATTACATTAAAATATTATTATCAATATAAGTACAGTAGAGTCTCACTTATCCAACATTCGCTTATCCAACAATCTGGATTATCCAACGTATTTTTGTAGTCAATGTTTTCAATACATCGTGATATTTTGGTGCTAAATTTGTAAATACAGTAATTACTATGGAGCATTACTGCATATTGAACTACTTTTTCTGTCAAATTTGTTGTATAACATGATGTTTTGGTGCTTAATTTGTAAAATCATAAGCTAATTTGATGTTTAATCCCTCCTTATTATCCAACAAGCCAGCCTGTTTAGCTTGGATAAGTGAGACTCTACTGTATAATTTATATTATATTAGTTTAATATTGTATTACATTATATTATCAATATTATAAGTATATAAAATATATATTTATAAATTATTTTATTTATATATTATATATGTATGTAAAATTAGCATAGCATGTATCATCTCTCTATCATAATGGCTGATGGGACATGCATTCCAACCCGTGATGATGATGTTATTATTAGCTCAAGGAAGTCTCATTCCAGTATGCATCCGCCCTCTCCCTGGCTATGCTGATGTCTGATGGGACGTGCAATCAATTCCCTTATTATTGCATCATTTCCTGGCGTCCCCCCTTGTCTACCCTGGTGGCTGATGGGCCTTGCCATCCCGCTTGCCTGCATTGGGGAGGGTGAAGATCGCATCCTCTGGGAGACCCAGGCCCAGCGCAAACTGCCTGAATTCAGTCAGGAGCTCTTCCCGAACCTCCGGGTTCCTCCCTGAAAGGGACAAAGTGAGTGTCAGAGCCTCAGGTCAGAGGATAGGCCAAATTATCCCAGGGAATGACCACTTCTTACCATAGAGTTTGGCCGTAGTGGACAGTCCGTAGCTGCTATTCTTCTTCATCACGACGAAGGCAAATTCGTCATAGTTGGTGCGGGCAACGTAGTGCTCAATGTGGGCCTTCCACTCTGCAGAGGATTGGGAATAATAATAATAATAATTGTATTGTACAGTAATAAAAATAATATAAAATAATAGTAATAACTAATAATATATCTCCTATATCAATTTAACAATATAATATATAATACTCATACTATACTAATATAATATATAATAATATATAATAATATATAATATAGTAGAGTCTCACTTATCCAAGCTAAACGGGCCGGCAGAAGCTTGGATAAGCAAATATCTTGGATAATAAGGAGGGATTAAGGAAAAGCCTATTAAACATCAAATTAGGTTATGATTTTACAAATTAAGCACCAAAACATCATGTTATACAACAAATTTGACAGAAAAAGTAGTTCAATACGCAGTAATGCTATCTAGTAATTACTGTATTTACAAATTTAGCACCAAAATATCACAATGTATTGAAAACATTGACTACAAAAATGCGTTGGATAATCCAGAATGTTGGATAAGTGAAACTATACTGTAATAACATTTAACATAAGAAATATATAATATTGAAAATTAAAATATAATAATCTATAATAGGAATGCAGTGTAATTGTGGAATGTAACACCATAGTAAAATAATATAATTAAAACATAATAATGCCATACTATAATAATAAAATTACTACATAATGATATAGTATAATATATCTTAGTATAAAAATAATATAAAATATAATATATAGTAATAATGTATGATAATAAAATTAACGTAATTATAATCTAATCTATGATAATGTATTATATGTATCATCATTATTGCATACTACTGTACTACTATTGTAAGGTTGGGAAAGGCCACTGGGGAGGGAGGCAATAATAAGACGTGCCACTAGAGGGCAGTGGTACCAAGCACATCCAGCCAGTTCTCTGCCCATTTCATACAACCAATGACATCAATTATTATTATTATTATTATTATTATTATTATTATTATTATTATTATTAAATTCCTAAACCTACTGGGGTTGTAGTAGGTGAATCTCCCCGGGGTGTCGGTTTTCTGGTACTCTCCGGTGACCTGGCTGCATGCACCTTGCCTGCAAGGAAGAAAGAGAGGATGATGCTTCCGTTTTGCAGAAATCTGGGTGCCAGCTGTTCCGGGTTTCAGTCCAAACTGTAAAGAAAACCCAGCCTACCTGATGCGGGTGGAGGTGAAGGTGGTCTCTTGGCCCGTCTTCCCCGGAGCCACCACCAAGGAGCCCATTTGGAAGCGGTCCTTGTGCTGCTTCACCCAGCGGCAGTTGCTGCCCATCGCCACCCCGAACCATTTCCCATAGAACTGGGAAGGGGACAAAAAAAGATCAACAAAACAGTTGGAGTCTTAGGAGGCGGCCAGTTGAACCAGCAGTAGGTGGGTTGGGCTGGATGGCCTTTGGAGGCCCCTTCCCAACATTGTGCATCTTTGCTTCCATGGCCCTATGAAGTTCCAAAGGACAAGTTGGATTTCTGTCTGTCTATACTGGGAATCTACCTATACTGGGAATTTATACTGGGCATTTGTCTATCTGTACTGGGAATCTATCGTTATTGGGAATCTATTTCTATCGGTTTGTCTATCTCAGGCATGGGCAAACTTCGGCCCTCCGGATGTTTTGGACTTCAACTCCTACAATTCCTAACAGCCTGGGTAGGCTTATATAATAATAATAATAATAATAATAATAATAATAATAATAATAATGTATATACTCAAGTATAAGCCGACCGAATATAAGCCGAACCACCTAATTTTACCACAAAAAAACTGGGAAAACATTGACTCCAGTATTAGCCGAGGGTGGTAAATTTCAGAAATAAAAATAGATACCAACAAAATTACATTAATTGAGGCATCAGTAGGTTAAATGTTTTTGAATATTTACATAAAGCTCAAATTTAAGTAAATCAGATCTAATTTGCCAAATAGTCACTGTTGAATGTTTTTATGTTGAATGTTTTTATATTGTGGAATGATATTTTAAATTGTAAGTCGCTGGGAGCACTCTGGTGGAGAGCGACTAATTAAGAAATAAGGTGAAGTGAAGTGAAAATTTTAAGATAAGACTGTCCAACTCTGATCAAATCATGATTCTCATCTTCAATGTAAATGTACTTATGTATCCTTTTAATAAAAATAGAGTAAAATAATACATGTAATAATAATAATAATAATAAATACAGGAAAATAATACATGTAATAATAAATAGAGTAAAATAATAAATGCAACAATAATAAGATCAGAGTGAAATAATAAATGTATTAATAATAATAAAAATAGAATAAAATAAATGTAATAGTAGCAACAATAATAGAGAAAAATAATAAATGTAATAATACCAATAATAATAGAGAAAAATAATAAATGTACCATATATTCTCGAGTATAAGCTGACCCAAATATAAGCCAACCAGGACCCTCACCCGAGTATAAACCGAGGGAGGATTTTTCAGTCTTAAAAAAAGGGCTGAAAAACTAGACTTATACTCGAGTATACCAGATAAATATTGGCAAAAATATTGCTAGTTCATGTGTGGCTCGTTGTGGGGCAGGACTCACCCTCCACTCTTTCTTATCTGCCTGCCTGTCTCTATATATAGTCTATATATTGACTTCCTCCTTCCCTGCCAGCCATTGTGGGGAGAGGATTCACCCTCTATTCTTATCTATCTATCTATCTATCTATCTATCTATCTATCTATCTATCATCTTTCTGCATTTATATATCTATTTTGGTGCCAGGACTCATGGGCAAACTTTGGCCCTCCAGGTGTTTTGGACTTCAACTCCCACAATTCCTAAGAGCTGGTTAGGATTATAGAATCCCAGAGCCAGAAGAGACCCCCATGGGTCATTTAGTCCAACTGCCCGACCATCAAAGCCACCCTGACAGATGGCTATCCAGCCTCCCTCACCCCATGGGTCATCTAGTCCAACTGACCATCAAAGCCCCCCTGACGGATGCCCATCCAGCCTCCTTCACCCTATGGGTCATATAGTCCAACTTCCTGACCATCAAAACCCCCCTGACAGACGGCCATCCAGCCTCCTTCACGCCATGGGTCATCTAGTCCAACTTCCTGACCATCAAAACCCCCCTGACAGATGGCTATCCAGCCTCCTTCACCCCATGGGTCATCTAGTCCAACTTCCTGACCATCAAAGGCCCCCTGACAGATGGCCATCCAATCTCCCTCACCCCTGTGAGTGAGGCTGGATGGCCATCTGTCGGGGGGGCTTTGATTGTTCCCTTACATGACTGTGACACTCCAGCCCCCGACCCACGTTACCCGGGCTTCTTGGAAGTCCTCCTGGACCTGGGGGCTGCTGCCAACATCAATGGGGCTCCCAGTGGCCCAGGCGACGAGGAGGAAGAGGACGAAGGAGAGGCTGCGGAGGGGCTCCATGGCTGAAGCTGCGCTCTTTTGGGCTGTACGGGGGACAATCCTGGCCGTGGGGCCCTGGCTTGGCTTTGGGAGGCTGGGCAAAGGGGACTTCGGACCCGAGGAGGGAGAGCAGTGACCGCAGGGACAAACTTGTGTTGTCCGAGGGAGGGGGGAGGCATGGGGGCTCAAGCATATCATCTGTGTCTATTACAGTATTTATCATCTAGCTCCAGCTATGTCATATCTATCATATCCTGTCTATTATCTCCCTACAACTATTTATCTTTCTATATCAACCACTGAGCTGCAGCACTTGCTGACCAAAAGGTCGGCAGTTTGAATCTGGGGAGGGGGGTGAGCTCCCGCTGTTAGCCCCAGCTTCTGCCAACCTAATAATAATAATAAGTTTATTTATACCCTGCCTCCCTCTTCCCCGGAGGGGACTCAGGGCGGCTCACAAATACTATTAGATAAAAACAGTGACAGTAAACAATACATCAGTAAACAAAAACATACACCAATTATAAAATTTAAACATTAACCTATGAAAATGAAAACACACTTAATAAACACGGAATTAAAAACAGCAAAGTTGAGTAACAGACTAGCTAAAGTGCACTTTGTAATAAGTTGTAAACTCAAGATAACAGATTTTTTTTCGTGTCAGGAGCGACTTGAGAAACTGCAAGTTGCTTCTGGAGTGAGAGAATTGGCCGTCTGCAAGGACGTTGCCCAGGGGACGCCTGGATGTTTTGATGTTTTACCATCCTTGACAGATAAAGTGCTACAAATTCATTGTAGGTTAATTTCGGATAGGAAATATCAAGTTAACCAGGAGAAGTGGACCAATGCAGGAAAGATCAAGGAACATAATTAATCACCTAGCAGTTTGAAAACATGCAAATGTGAGTAGATCAATAAGTACTGCTCCGGCGGGAAAGGTAACGGCGCTCTATGCAGTCATGCCAGTGGCCACATGACCTTGGAGGTGTCTACGGGCAACGCCGGCTCTTCGGCTTAAGAATGGAGATGAGCACCAACCCCCAGAGTCCAACTCGACTGGACTTAACGTCAGGGGAAACCTTTACCTTTCATCTCTCTCTATAATCTATCATGTCCCATCTCTTTCCATCATCTATCTCTTTCTCCTCAATCATATCTATCACCTCAATTTGTCAATAATTACAGTAGGGTCTCACTTATCCAAGCCTCGCTTATCCAAGTTTCTGGATTATCCAAGCCATTTTTGCAGTCAATGTTCTCAATATATCGTGATATTTTGGTGCTAAATTCGTAAATACAGTAATTACAACATAATATTACTGCGCATTGAACTACTTTTTCTGTCAAATTTGTTGTATAATATGATGTTTTGGTGCTTAACTTGTAAAATCATAACCTACTTTGATGTTTAATAGGCTTTTCCTTAATCTCTCCTTATTATCCAAGATAGTCGCTTATCCAAGGTTCTGCCGGCCCATTTAGCTTGGATAAGTGAGACTCTACTGTATCTCTATCCACCAAAGCCACCACAAAAACACGTTCAAAAAGTGGTTTATTCAGACGCGACTGCATTCTCCCTAGTGTTCCAAAGGAGCCGGAGATCCCTATTGATTTATCAATGATTAGCCCAATGTCAACAGAGGGGAGGCCAAGGCAAACAGCAAAGGTTGCAGGACCCATCCTCCCCCTTTAAGCTCAGCTTTGAAGGACAAACAAACAAGCAGAGGAAGGATCAATAGCAGGCGCTCTGGCCATTCCGGCGGTCCTTTTGGAATCGTTCTGGGACAAAAGGATCCAATGGGGTTCCGGGCCCAGCAGAAGGCGGTGACACATGCCCGGCTCACAATGGCCACAAGGCCAAGACGGAGCAACTAAGGATTCCGGCCCGGAAGCCTATTCTTCTGTGGGTTCAGACCTTGGTGGAGCCTGCGTTGCTGTTTGGTCCCTGTCCTCCCCTGACCCCCTGTCCTGGACATGAGCCCCACCACCTGCACCATGAAGTGCCCTAAGAAAAGGAATAGGGCGGAGCAGTTTTGGAAACTGAAGGCCATCCTTCTCCTCCAAGGCAAGGAGGCAGGAGGGGCTTGGTTTGGAAGGGAGAGCGGAGGGTGGGCCCTGGCCCCATTAGAAGCCAATACAGATGATTGACAGATACAGAGATACATGATAGAAGGGAGAGCCCTGGCCCCACAACCACTGAGAAGAAAGGAGGAAGCCAACAGACTATATACACACAGATGATATGATGAAATAGATGGATGAGAGTGGAGGGTGGCTTCTGGCCCCACAAAAAGCCAATATAAACAATCGAGAGATAGATACATGATAGGAGGGTGATCCCTGGCCCCACACCCACTGAGAGGGAAGGAGGAAGCCAACATACAGTAGAGTCTCACTTGTCCAAGCTAAACGGGCCGGCAGAAGCTTGGATAAGCGAATAACTTGGATAATAAGGAGGGATTTAGGAAAAGCCTATTAAACATCAAATTAGGTTATGATTTTACAAATTAAGCACCAAAACATCATGTTATACAACAAATTTGACAGAAAAAGTAGTTCAATACGCAGTAATGTTATGTTGTAATTACTGTATTTACGAATTTAGCACCAAAATATCACGATATATTGAAAACATTGACTACAAAAATGGCTTGGATTATCCAGAGGCTTGGATAAGCGAGGCTTGGATTAGTGAGACTCTACTGTATATACAAATAATATAATATAATATATTGTATGTATATAATATAATATATTGTATGTATATATACTTGTAAACTGCCCTGAGTCCCCTTCGGGGTGAGAAGGGCAGAATATAAATGTCGCTAATAATAATAATATACACGTAAACAATAGGATGGATGAGAGTGGAGGGTGAGCCCTGGCCCCACAAACACTGAGAGGGAAGAAGGAAATTGACAGATAGATAGGACTGGAGGGTGAGTCCTGGCTCACAACAAGTGGGAGGGAAGGAGGAAGATGATAGATAGATTATTAGGTAAACCTGGCCCCACAACAATTGGGAGGGACGAAGAAAGTCAGTAACTAGACTATAGAAACATATATTGATGTATAGATAGGTGAGAATAGAGGGTGAGTCCTGACGCAATGACAATTGGGAGGTCAACAAGCACATAGATGTAGATGGATATAGAGATCGAGAAGAGTAGAGGGCAAGTCCTGGCACCAAAACAAGTGGGAGAGAAGGAGGAAGTCAATAAGTAAACTATAAAAATATATATTGATGTATAGATAGGGGACAATAGAGGGTGAGTCCTAGCCCCACGACAATTGGAAGGAGGAGGTTAACAGGCACATAAATGTAGACAGATATAGAGATGGAGAAGAGTAGAGGGCGAGTCCTGGCACCAAAACAAGGGGGAGGGAAGGATAAAGTCAATAGATAGACTATATACAGATAGATAGAAAGAACTGGTGGGTGAGCCCTGGCTCCACAACAAGTGAGAGGGAAGGAGGAAGCCCATAGAATATAGACACATAAATGATAGATAGAGGAGAGTGGAGGGTGAGCCCTGGCCCCACAACAAGTCCAAAATACCGGGAGGGCTGAAGCGTGCCAATGCCTGATGTAGACAGATAGGGAAGGGTTTGCCGGTGGGCTGCTCCTGCATTGGGGGCTCCATTCCTGTCCCTGCTGGGGCCCTTTGGGTCCAGGCGGTCCCAACGTGTCCCCTTGGCCCTCTGCTCCAGACCAAGTGAAGCAGCTCTTCCTGCAAGGCAAGGAGGAGAACCTGTGCCAGAAGGAGCTGATGAACTTCCTGCCCCAGAAGACCTGGACCGGGATGCCGGAGCTGCACCAGGTCATGAAGGTGAGCCCTTGGTGCCCGGAGAGGGGGTAGGAAGGGCCCTTGGCCCCCAGCACTAGCTGACCCCCTTCCGCCCCTTGCCCCCTGCAGCATGACCGGGAGATCCTAAGCAGCCATGTCTTCGACCAGAGGAACGCCGAGAACCTCCTGCTCTACGAAGTGGCCCAAAGGGAGCGCTGCCTGGAGGCCCTCCAGCTGCGTCTGCAGCATTTGCTGGACCTGGAGACCCCCGACCCACGGGCCCAGGTCCAGATGCAGGTCAGCCAAGGGGGCCCTGGGGAGGGGTGCATTCAGGGGTCCTGCTGCTAAATATAATAATAAATAAAACTTTATTTGTATTCCGCCCTATCTCCACGAGGGGACTCAGGCAGATTCCAACATAAAATGGCAAGCATTCAATGCCTCCATAAACAAACAAATACTGACATAAAAATCCCAGAGAAACCCCACATATAAAAATAACATTAAAACCTCTCATCAATTTAAAGTTTAACATCAATAAATTAAACTACGTGTATTCCAACAAAATTATATAAAAACTAGCTGTGCCCGGCCATGCGTTGCTGTGGCAAAGTATGGTGGTATGGGAAATAAAGTATTGAGGAATTGGTGGTAGTTAAGGTAAAGGGTAAAGGTTTTACCCTGACATTAAGTCCATTATAAATGGGTTATATAGCTGTGGGGAAGGGCCTTGAGTCTACACTGCCATATAATCCAGTTCAAATCTGATAATCTGTATTCTATAGGCAGTGGGGAAGAGGCCTAAGTGAGGCCTAACTCTGCCTGTCCCCTGGGCTGAGTGGGTTGCTAGGAGACCAAGTGGGCGGAGCTTAGCCTTCTAACTGGCAGCAATTGGATGAAAGGAATTCTTCCTCTTCCTCTCCCTCTAATTAGGACTTTATTTTTCTTTTCTTTTCTTTTTGTTGTATGAACGTAGAGGCATGGATGAGGGGTTGTGTTGCCGAGTTTAGTGTTTCTGGGATGTGTAGTTTTGTCCTAGGCCGAAATTTCATTACCCTTTTATATGTATAGATTATATAGAAATCCAAACAAGCAAGCATCCAGGATTCCTAGAAATGCCTTTGGAGTCCCAACAAATGCATCCAATGCTCTAAGAAAATGGATAAAGGGGGTACAAATAAAATATATTTGGGGGTCCCAGTTAGTGCATTCGGGGGTCCTTGAAATGCATTTGGAGTCCCAATAAATTCATCCAGGGCTCCCAGGAAATGAATCTTTTAGTTTTCTGGAGTTCAGGGAATGCAATGGGGAGGGGAGGGGGCTTCTTTCCAAGGCTGACCTCTATCCCGGCCTTGTTTTTGGGGCAACAGCTGATTCGCGGCCTTGAGAACAACATTGAGAAGATGCGAGTGAAGATCATGACGGCAGAGAAGACCTACAGCCTGTACTTGAAGATGGTGATTGTGCTGAGAGAGGTGAGTACGGACACCCATTCCAACCCTGACCCTGACCCCCTCTGACCTTGTCCTTCTTTCCCTCCTGCAGGAAGTCTCCTACTTGCCCCTGATCCTGGATGACTTGGAGCACCGGGTGGCCGACTACCCAGAGAAGCTGCGCGGCATGTGCATCAGCAACAGCGACGAGGTCGAGGCCATGGAGAGGGCAAAGGTTAGGAGGGCCCGCAAGATCTGGACCACACTTGGTGACCTAACGTGACAAACTGGAGGGGAATTGGGCCAAAAGGAGAAGCAGACCCTCCTGCTGACTCCACGGCCCCCTTTCCTTGCAGGAGGACATGGCTGCCGCTCGCAGCGCCCGGGCGGCCGGCAGGAAGTTCCGGGAGGCCCTCCTCAGCCTCCAGAAGAAGCAGCTGGAGCGCATCCACACCAAGGAGGCCGGGGACAGGCACCGCAGGGTGGGCGTTGTCGCCGGCCAGGCCCAAGAAGGAGCAAAGCATGGGGCTGGGTGGCCATCTGTCGGGAGGGATCAGATAGTTCCCTTCTTGGCAGAAGGAAGGGGGTTGGAATGGATGGCCACTTCTATGGCCCTAGAAACACATCATGGGATGCACTGTGTTGGGGTCCGTGACTGACCAGAGACCCCATCATCCCCTCCCTCTTTCCTTCCCCACAGCTGGCCCGGCGGGACATTAACATGGATTTCTCCATGGCAGGACGCGAACCTACAAAAGGTCAAAATATTACTGTTTTGATGTTGTTTTTGTTATTATATTAATAAGCACATACCTGGTGTTGCCTGGGTTTGCGTTTTCTTTCGTGGATGTTTCCTTCCGTCCTCCCATTCTGTTATACATTTCCTCCTCTCTATCTAAGGCCAGTCCTCTCTCCTCTCTTTTTTCCATCTCAGGCCAGAAACTGGAAGCCTCCAAGGCACAGGTGGAGTTCCAAGGCCTGGTCCTCAGCGAAGTGGAGAAGATCAAGAGCGCCGTCAAGTGCTCCCTCCTCTGGGTTCGTCTCCTTCTTTTTTGGGGGGGGGCCTGGGGGGAGAAGCATCACATCGTCCCCAGTGCAGATGCACCCAAGGTCCCTTCTCCGCTTCCAGGACATCGCTGGGAGGTTTAAGGCCCAGAAGAAATCCGAGGAGAACCTGCAGCAGCAGATCGAAGAGTCAGAGAAGCAGAGCCGGGGTTTAGAGGAGCAGCTGAAGGCCCTGGAGCTGGAGCAGGCTGGGCTCAAGTTCCACCAAAACCCACAACTGCTCAGGTGCAGAACACCTTGGGGAGATAGGGCAGAATACAAAGAAAGTTTTATTATTATTATTATTATTATTATTATTATTATTATTATTATTATTATTATTATTATTATTATTATTGGCTACTGAATTCCTATGGCTCAATGCTGGGAGTTGCAGTTTGGTGGGATATTTATTTATGGGAGATAATAATAATAATACATTAATAAACATATAAATAATATATATTTCAGGCTAGACGATAGGTGGGATATTTAGGATGCATCTACACCATTGAATGGATGCAGTCTGTCCCCACTGCTATAGGGTTTCTGGGAGTTGTAGTTTGCCAAGGCCCCAGCCCTCTTTGGTAGAGAAGTTTTCCAAAGACCACAGGAGACTACAAATCCCAGGAGTCAAAGCGACGGCAAACTGTCTTAGCTCTAGCTATACAGTATATCAGAGGCTCACAAAGCTTTGGTCCTTTTGGGACTTCAGCTCTCAGAATTCCTGACCATCGACTTAGCTGGAAATAGAGGCTTCTGGGAGTTGGAATCCAAAAGCAAAAGAGTCAGATGAAACTCTTCTAATAATAAAAAATAAACTAAAATATTAATAATATAATAATATAACCATAACAAAATAATAATATATTAACAATATAATAAAATACAATAATAATATGATAATAAATAGTAAATATTTTCTTGCAGTTCTAAAAAGCTGGAAAATGATTTGAAGCGAAGCCTGGCAGAGGAGGAAGAGCGGCTGGAACAGGTGCGCAACCTGGCCTCTAAGAACCAGGAGCTGCTCCTGCATTTTGGGAACGGGATTGACAACCTCTTCGTCCGTCTCTGCGGCATCCATGTCCCAGACCAGGTATTCTGCACTCAGGGTGATGGCATTCCTCCTGTGTCAGAGGACACACGACACTCCCATCCATTTCTCCCCCCAACCACACTCCAAATGGGTTTAACATATTGGGATGTGTCTATACTGCACAATTACTTTGGTTCAACACCACTTGGAATTGCCCAAGGCATATGGCATCCTGGGAGCTGTGGCTGGACAAAGATAAAGGAGCTGTCGGGGTTTAAATGAATTCAGTTTGGCGCCACTTTACCCACCCTTGCAGTTTTGTCTGCCAAAGGATTCCGAACTTCAACTCATAGGGTTCTATGATCTTGAGCCAGGGCAGTTCAAAGGGGTGCCAAACTGCATTAATTTCGCAGTGCAGACAAGGAAGGCCTTTTGTTGTCGACCGCGTTTTAGGGGATCGGGCCCTTAAGGAGAGAGCCGATCCTGTCCTGAGAGAACGGACCTTGGCGGAGCCAATAGGAAAATATGAGCCGCAATACAACCAGAAGCCGAAATGAAGAAGGTCCGCCAAAGTTGAAGGAAAATCCGCCAAAGAGTCTTTATTGAGCGATTCAGCTGAAAAGGACTCTAGTAGTGATCATTCAGTCTACTAGGGTACCATATAATCAAAATAAAGCCATATTTATACAAAATTTCAGTCTGACAGCCCTTTGAATTTCCCGCCCCGCTCCCCCGCCCATCTGATCGTTGATAGGCTAGAAGGTTGAACAAGGCGGGCTTTTGTTTCCCGCCTTGCTCTGTTGGCCCAATAGGGAGCTGCTTTTTGTCCCCACTCGAGCCAATCAGGAAGGAGAAGGCGGGAGTTACTGAAACAATGAAGTGACAGGGCAGGAAATATCGGATTAATTCCTGCTAGACCGATTTCTAAAGGGATTAATGGCAGCAATCATGGGTGTCCGGGTTTCTGTCACGTATACAGATTTTAGATATGCCTTGGGGTGTCAGAGGTGGAAGTAAAGGATGGGTGGTAATGAGCCATATTTACAGGCTCTGCAGGGCGCCTTCCTGAGGTGTCCTGGTTTTTCCTTTGGATGAGATATGACAATGTTTGCCTTGGGGCGAATCACCTTTAGGTCAATACTCCGAATTCGGCGACTCAAGCCCTATATTGTCCATGCAATCTGAATTTGATTGGGTTAAGCGGTGGCAGATTATCCTTTTGTTTTTGGGAAGGGAAGCCTGGGTCATAGAAAATGGGACAGGTTCTGGGGTTCAGGTTGAGTTCAAAATATTTCCTATTTGATTTCATGACTTGGCAATTATATGAAATAAAATGAAAAATAAAATAAAGTTGGAATATAAACCCTGCTGGGAAAAATACATATTTTCCGGGGATCCCAAAGAGTACAAATACATATAGGCAGATAGATAGATTTCATGGAAATAAGGGAGAATCCATAAAAGTGAGTTACATTGCATAAGGGGGAATCATGAATGATATAAACAATTGAAAATATTTGATAAGAACGAAGTTCATAACATCTGTGGAACCCAATATGGAAATTCATAAAAGTGGAGTTTTAGCAGCATGATTTTACAATTCATGAAGTTGTTATCTCTTGCCTCAGAGTGCAGGGATAATCCACAGTAAACTCCAGTAAAAAGTCTCAATCACCTTCTACTATAAATATATGGAATATAGAACATAAAGTCTTGATTTTTGAACTATCTTTTACAAAGTCCTGGGGGGGGGGGGGGTCACCTCGATCACACTTTCTCTTTTCAGGCAGATTTCCAGGAGGAAACGGGGGACATACTGGACAAGCTGCAGTTCTGCGAAACCAAGCTGCTGTACTTGGTCGAAACGTTAGCCAAACGGTCCGCTTACGACTTCAGCCAAGAGGAAAGCAATGAGGTAAAGGACCCCTGGAATTGTCCTGGGTGGACATCTGCCGGGTGGGATCGAATGGTGCCTTCCCTTGTGGCAGAAGGGGGCTGAAAACAAGGGTACATCTACGCTGCAGAATTAACACACTTTGATACCTCTATAATGCTGTGAAACAAAATGGAAGCTGGCTTTTAGCCTTTCCTGCCAAATAGGGCTGATGCTTCACTAAAGCCGTGCTTAGCACAGCAGGCTAAACCGCTGTGCTGCAGAAAAGTCAGCAGTTCGAGCCTGGGTCAAAGTGAGCAAAAGTAAGACAAATATAACAAAAATAAGAAAAACATTTAAAGAAATAAGGAAAATGTAAAGAAAAATAAGGGAAAACACAAATCTCTATATATAAAAGGGTAATGAAATTTTGGCCTTGGACAAAACAACAAAACTACACATCCCAGAAACACTAAACTTGCCAGCACAACCCCTCATCCATGCCTCTACATTCATACAACAAAAAGCTCCAGCTACTCCAGAAAACGGCCAGGCTTTGAGACTGCAAGGCTGTTCAGTGCTATTCCACCTGGCCAACCAAGGATTCCCATAAGCCACAGCAACGCGTGGCTGGGCAAAGCTAGTAATATATATAAAGAAATAAGAAAAATATTAAGAAATAAGGAAAACGTAAAGAAAAATAAGAGAAAAATAAAGAAAAATAAGGGGAAACATAAATAAGGGAAAATAAAGGAAACAAGAGGAAAATATTTTTAAAAATTAGGAAAATTTAAAGAAAAACAAGAAAAAATAAAGAAATATAATAAATATATTGAGAAAAATAAGGAAATTTAAATAAAAATAAGAGGAAATTACCTCGAGTTTACAACTTTATATAATGTGCACTTTACCTAGCCTATTATTACAACCTCGCTGTTTTTAATTCCATGTTTTATTAAGTCTGTTTTTTATTTCTATAGGTTGTTTAAATTTTTTAATTGTGTATGTTTTTGTCTATTGATGTATTGTATATTGCTATTGTTTTTATCCGGGCTTACCCCATGTAAGCCGCCCCGAGTCCCCGAGGGGAGATGGAGGCGGAGTATAAATAAAATTATTATTATTATTATTATTATTATTATTATTATTATTATTATTATTATTAAGACAAATACAGGAAAATATCAAGAGAAATAAGGAATAAATTATAATATTCAAAAGAGTTATTTAAACCTCTTCCAGACTTTTGTGGAGGTCAGGGATTTCCTGGAGAACAGTATCCGGGAGGAGCGCCGGAACCTGAGGATCAGTTATGAGGAAGACGAAGACGACTACAGAGGTATTGAAAGAGGCATATAAACAAAAACAACAACCGCTCGGTGTGCAATACGTTTACATAGGAGGCCTTTTCCTTTCCCGCTGCAGAGCCATTCAACATGGACCACAGCTTCGTTCCCAGCCGTGAAGACATCAAGAAGCAAGGCTTGAAGCTCATTGAAGACAAAACCAAGGTCCCCAAGAAGAAGCAGAGAGGCGTCTCCAAGAAGTGATCATTACTACATCCCCATTTGTATATAATTCGCTATTTTTAAATAAATATATAATTTGTTTATTTATTTAATACATTTATATCCCGCCCTTCTCACCCCGAAGGGAACTCAGAGCAGCTTACAAATTAAATTTACATACAATATTATATTATTAAAAAAGATAAAGGTTTCCCCTGACGTTAAGTCCAGCCGTGATCGACTCTGGGGGTTGGTGCTCATCTCCATTTCTAAGCCGAAGAGCCGGCGTTGTCCATAGACATCTCCAGGTCATGTGGCCAGCATGACTGCATGGAGCGCCGTTACCTTCCCGCCGGAGCGGTACCTATTGATCTACTCACATTTGCATGTTTTCGAACTGCTAGGTTGGCAGGAGCTGGGGCTATCAGCGGGCGCTCATTCCGCACCCGGGATTTGAACCTGGCACCTTTCAGTCCGCAAGTTCAGCAGCTCAGCGCTTTAACACACTGTGCCAACAGGGCCCCCCATTATATTATTAGCATAGCACAATACTGTCAACAAATTATCATATTGTACTATATCTATATATTGTAATATTATTAATAATATTACGTGTAATATATAATATATAATTAATATTATTATATTGTATTATTAGTATATCGTATTACAAAATAATATTATTAACATGATATGCATATACAATATATTATCTATATATATAAAAGGGTAATGAAATTTCGGCCTAGAACAAAACAACAAAACTACACATCCAAGAAACACTAAACTTGGCAGCACAACCCCTCATCCATGCCTCCATGTTCATACAACAAAAAGAAAAGAAAAATAAAGTCCTAATTAGAGGGAGAGGAATAATTGTTTTTATCCAATTGCTGCCAGTTCAAAGGCTAAGCTCCACCCACTTGGTCTCCTAGCAACCCACTCAGCCCAGGAGACAGGCAGAGTTAGGCCTCACTTTGGCCTCTTCCACACTGCCTATAAAATACAGATTATCTGATTTTAACTGGATTATATGGCAGTGTAGACTCAAGGCCCTTCCACACAGCTATATAACCCATTTATAATGGACTTAATGTAAGGTAAAACCTTTACCCTGTACCCTAACTACCACCAATTCCTCAAGACTTTATTTCCCATACCACCATACTTCGCCACAGCAACGCGTGGCCAGACACAGCTAGTATATTATTGTAAATTATATTGTATATATGTACCTATGCATGTGTGTATACATATATATATATACACACATACACATATATACATATAATTGTTGTGTGTTGTTATCAGCACTGGCTACAGCAGGGATGGGGAAACTTGGGGCCTTCAAGAGTTTTGGACTCCAACTCCCATCATTCCTGACAGCCACAGGCCCCTTACTTTTCCCCCTTGGGCTCGACCAAGAACTCATAAAGTCATCCCTTTGACACCTGGGCAAACTTGGGCCCTCCCTCCAGGTGTTTTGGACTCCAACTCCCATCATTCCTGACAGCCACAGGCCCCTTACTTTTCCCCCTTGGGCTCGACCAAGAACTCATAAAGTCATCCCTTTGACACCTGGGCAAACTTGGGCCCTCCCTCCAGGTGTTTTGGACTCCAACTCCCATCATTCCTGACAGCCTCAGGCCCTTTCCTTTTCTCCCTCAGCCGCTTAAGCGGCTGAGGGAGAAAAGGAAAGGGCCTGAGGCTGTCAGGAATGATGGGAGTTGGAGTCCAAAACACCTGGAGGCCCCAAATTGGCCTACTCTTGGCCTACAGGCTCACCTTTCGGGCCTTGTTTTGGTTCTGAAGGGAAGGAATGGCGTCCTTTCTGAGGGAAAGCTTGGTCATTTTGGCCGCCGCCGGCCACCGTCCTCTCTCCAATCCGCCTTCCCGCTCTTTTGGTTGCTTAGCAACGAGGCGCGACTCGGAAAGATGGCGGCGGAAGGAAAAACATAGAAATGTACAACCTTCTCTGTCTCCTCTTCTTCAATGAACACAAGAGGATGGTTTAAAATAATAATAATATTTTAAAAAGCTGGCCTTTGTGAAACTTACGGGGCTGTGACTGAAATCATTTTTACCTCAGGACTACTCGCGTTTTCAATATGGCGCCACGGGGTGTCCCTCTCGGGCCGCCGTAGCTGCTTAGAGCGGCTGAGGGGAGCAAGGAGAGAGGCCGGGCCAAGATGGCGGCAGCGGAGGCTGTGAGGGAAGGAGGCCGGCGGCGAGGAGGAAAAACAGTAGCAGCCGCCGCCGCCCCGAGGGCTCTCCTCCGGCCGCGAGCCATGTAAGCGAACCCCGGGGCCCTTCCTTCTTCCCTCGGAGCCAGGATGTTCTCGGCCCTGAAGAAGCTGGTGGGCTCCGACCAGGCCCCGCCCGGCAGGGACAGGCCCATCCCGGCGGGGCTCCAGTCCATGAACCAGGCCCTGCAGCGCCGCTTCGCCAAGGGGGTCCAGTACAACAGTGAGTCCGGGCTGGGCTGGGTAGGCCGGGAGGGACCCGCTGCGGAACAGGCCGCTTTCCTGGGTACCGTAGGATGTTCAAGGCGTGTTTACGTTTTGTTTACTTATTTACAGCATTTCTACCCCGCCTTTCTCACCCGAGGGGGACTCAAGGCGGCTTACAATAAATAGGCAAAAATTCAGTGCCCGCATACAATAACTAAACAACAGTTCAGATAAAAACAAATAGCATTGGGTTGTTGTGTGTCTTTCGGGCTGTGTGGCCATGTTCCAGAAGACATACAACAACCCTGTGATCCCGGCCATGAAAGCCTTCGACCACACAAATAGCATTGCAGAATAAAAGCAAATTATACAAAGTTTAAAACATATCCAAGTTAAAATCCATTCGTCCAAAATCCTCAGACTTAATAATAATAATAATAATAATAATAATAATAATAATAATAATAATTTTATTCTTATACCCCGCCCCATCTCCCCGAAGGGACTTGGGGCGGCTTACATGGGGCCAAGCCCGGTCATGACAATATAAAACCAGCAGTAAAACAAATCAAACAAAGCTTAGTCCAGACCATAATACTTATAAAGATAAGTATAATGTATATTGCTGCTATAGTCCCCCCCCCCACCTTTGAAGTTGACTGAATTGCATTGTTTGATATTATTACTGTTGTATAAACCTATCTGTTTTTGTCATCTTCTTGTGTTTTAACTGTGTATATTGTTAATGTATTTGCGCTGTTGCTTTTGTAACATTGTGAGCCGCCCCGAGTCCCCACGGGGAGATGGTGGCGGGCTATAAATAAATAATAATAATAATAATAATAATAATTAAAGGTAAAGCTTTCCCCTGACATTAAGTCAATTCATGTCTGACTTTGGGGGTTGGCGCTCATCTCCATTTCTAAGCCAAAGAGCCGGCATTGTCCGTAGACACCTCCAAGGTCATGTGGCCATAGGCATGACTGCATGGAGCGCCGTTATCTTACTGCTGGAGCGGTACCTATTGATCTACTCACATTGGCATGTTTTCAAACTGCTAGGTTGGCAGGAGCTGGAGCTAACAGCAGGCGCTCACTCCACTCCCGGAGTTTGAACCTGGGACCTTTCGGTCTCCAGCTCAGTGCTTTAACGCACTTCGCCACCGGGGCTCCTATATATTACAGTAGAGTCCCACTTATCCAACATAAACGGGCCGGCAGAACGTTGGATAAGCGAATATGTTGGATAATAAAGAGGCATTGAGGAAAAGCCTATTAAATATCAAATTAGGTTATGATTTTACAAATTAAGCACCAAAACATCATGTTATACAACAAATTTGACAGGAAAAGCAGTTCAATACACAGTAATGCTATGTAGTAATTACTGTATTTACATATTTAGCACCAAAATATCACAATATATTGAAAACCTAGACTACAAAAATACGTTGGATAATCCAGAACATTGGATAAGCGAGTGTTGGATAAGTGAGACTCTACTGTACTTATAATAATAATAATAATAATAATAATAATAATAATACTTTATTCTTATATCCCGCTCCATCTCCCCAAGGGGACTCGAGGTGGCTTACAAAGAGACTATGCCCAAGCAATATAAAAATACAACAGTAAAAACAAATTCAAACACAGCAATAAATACATCAAAAAAGCATACAACAACAACAATCTAAAAACAATTAAAACATGTTCAATGCCCTGGAGCGGTATAGTTGGTACTTCAATCTTCAGACTAAGGGCGAGAAATAAGGTTAGCAAGGTGCAATGCATTATAACTTCTAGTGGAATGGTATAGCGATAAGGTGCAAAGTGTTGGAATATGAAATCAGTGTTCTCATTCATTAAATGCTTGCGTGCACAACCATGTCTTTAAGGCTTTTCTGAAGCCCAGGAGAGTTGGAATCTGCCAAATGTTGCTGGGGAGGGCATTCCACATTGCAGAATAAGTGTGTGTATGGATCCTTCCACCCAGCCCTATATCCCAGAATATCTGCTTTGAACTGGGTTATCTGAGTCCACACACACACACACATACACACACACACACATACGGTATACACACACACACACATACACACACACACACATACGGTATATACACACAGCCATGTCATCCAGGGTCTGGATCCAGATGGTCTGCTTCGAATTGCATTCTGTGGCAGTGTAGGCTCATATAATCCAGGTCAAAGCAGATAATCCGGATTCAGTCAATCAAGAAATCATTTAAATGTTGTATTTAAAGAGAAACCTTTACTACGTTTCACATATAAACATGAACCTTAATTTATAACCTCCCCCCAAGGTTCAATTGCCATTACAGTAGAGTCTTGCTTATCCAATGTAAACGGGCCGGCAGAATGGATAATAAGGAGAGATTAAGGAGAAGCCTATTAAACATCAAATTAGGTTATGATTTTACAAATTAAGCACCAAAACATCATGTTAGACAACAAATTAGACAGAAAAAGTAGTTCAATATGCAGTAATGTTATGTTGTAATTACTGTATTTACGAATTTAGCACCAAAATATCATGATATATTGAAAACATTGACTACAAAAACACTGACTACTAAAAGGCAAACTGTGTTGGATAATCCAGAATGCTGGATAAGCAAAGGCTGGATAAGCGAGACTCTACTTATATTAAAATTAATTATGTTGCAGTGCTGTAACAGAGCCAACTAGCCAACAAGCCAGAATAATAATAATAATAATAATAATAATAATAATAATAATAATAATAAACACTTTATTTATATCCCACCCTATTTCCCCAAGGGCATACCGGCAAATAACTTAGCTAGAAGGATATAGTAATGCCATGTCCTGCAACTATGGAGCTTAGTTGCATTGAAGGAAAGCATCTGCTGTGTCAACATGGAGTGCTGAAGTGTAGCACTCCCTGTCCTTGGCATGTGATCTTCCTATTTAAAAAGCCTTTTGTGCTCCTGACCTTCATCCTTTGCTTAAGAATGCTTGCAGATATAATGCAGTTGCTTCAGAGAGCTTTGCAGCTTTCTGCCTGACTAGGACTTGAAACTAAGGCTGCATCTACACTGTAGAATAAACACAGTTTGGCACCACTTGAAACTACCATGGCTCAGTGCTACAGAACCCTGGGAACTGTTGTTTTGCGGGACCTTTAGCCTTCTCTGCCCAAGATAACTGGTGCCTTACCAAACTACAACTCCTAGGATCCCATAGTACTGAGTCATGGTATTTCAAGTAGTATCAAACTACATTCATTTTATGTTATAGATATACCTTTTGCATTGGAGAAATTGAACTTCTTTGTTCAGAGAGAGCTTTGGACATAGCTTTAATTTTGCAAAAGGTTTAATGCATGTTTAAATGCATTTTTGCCTGTCTTTATCTACATGCCCTTTTGCTTCTGCTTCAACTTATCCTGAAAGCATGAACCCCAGTAAAGGAGGAAAAGGTATAAATGAAAGCACTGCACTTTAGCCTTGTTTCCTGCTTTGGCTCAGTCTGCCGGAAGGGAGAGTTTCCTGTATTTTCTCTTTGAACACAACACTCTTCTGCAGAAATGTCAGAATGTCATTGCCTGAAGTCAACCCTTTAATGCTGCCAGCTCTGTTGCAACCAGAGAAAGTGCCTTTTGATGTTGGTTTCTTTTGAATGTCTTTCTAAAGCTTGGTGCTTAAAGTGTGTGCCCTGCAGTTTGTAGACCTTGTGACTGTTAGGATCCTAGACACAGGTTCCTGACAATGGCACTCAAAATGCTGTCTGCCCCTCTGACTCTTAGCTCTTTGCTGCATCCCCTCCAAGAATGCGTTTGTGGGTTATCTCAACTACGCTTGCTTTACTCCCGGCTGATATTTTTAACAGCTTGAGCAAGAAGCTTCTCCATAGTAACTGTCAGTCTCTTGTGAGATCCAGATGACACAAGGGAGGCTTGGCTGCCTCTCTTTTGAAGGGATGCTGGCACCTGGCATTTCCCGACATGGCTTTGCCTTGCTTGTGTTGATGGACCTGGTGCTTAACTTGCACATGCTCAGCACATGCCAGAATGTTGGAGTGTTCATTTTGGAAAGTGGGGCCCATGCCTCTGTGGAATTGTGTCCTTCCCTCCGCATG
The DNA here is from genome assembly GCF_035594765.1 of Anolis carolinensis. Classification (NCBI taxonomy): domain Eukaryota; kingdom Metazoa; phylum Chordata; class Lepidosauria; order Squamata; family Anolidae; genus Anolis; species Anolis carolinensis. The sequence continues at coordinate 3,164,116 of NW_026943818.1, forward strand.
GCCTTCCTTCCTAAACCAACTGGGAGAGAGGCTTGGTCAGGATTGACTTCATCTGGGAGGGGCTCTAATAAAACAATCCCAGCAAGTTTGGTTAAAACCAAAGCAAATATTGACCTATTCCTTAATAGGATCCTTGCCTTATGCCTTTTCCTTGGTTGTGAGAGGCATGCAGCTCGAGCGGTCTCAAGCGAAGGCTGTGTTGCCAGGCCTGAATATTTCATGGCTCTCAGGTGGATCAGTTACCAGTGGAGGGCGAAGGTGTTCAGGCTTGGATCTTTGTGTTTTATATCTCTTGTTTTAATGATGTTGTACTCCGCCTTGAGCCACAGAGAGAGACCAGTAATAAATGTATTATTATTATTATTATTATTATTTTATTATGACACAGCAAACAAGATAGACATGCTGGATTTCATATCACAAAATCACAAGTCGAACACTTCCCAAGTGTCTAGGACTGTGTGATGTATTTTTGGATGATGCGCGCAGATCCCAGCAGGGTGGCCTTTTGCAGTTGGCAGATCGTAATTTTGTCAATTTCCAAATGCCAGCTGAGATCTTTTGGCACAGCACCCAGTGTGCCCATCACCACCGGGACCACCTGCACTGGTTTCTGCCAGAGTCTTTGAAGTTCAATCTTGAGGTCCTGATAGCGGCTGAGTTTTTCCTGTTGTTTTTCGTCAATGCGACTGTCACCTGGGATGGCAACATCAATGATCCAAACCTTATTATTATTATTATTATTATTATTATTATTATTATTATTATTATTATTATTATTGGTTCTCCTCTGGATAGTCATTATGTCTGTCTGTTGCTTCTGCTGATGTTTCTATCCAACATTATCTCTCTAAAAAGGAACCCAAAATAGCCAACACTAAAAGAATAGAACATACAAATTAAAACCTGAAAAATACAGACATGAGATTCCACACTTGCTGTCCTCTTGCCCAGTAAGCAGCTTTCCTTTGCAGGGAGGGAGATAGAAGCAGTCAGTGCTGCAAGCTGCACGTGATCCAGCCTCTTTCTCTTAAGAGTTCTTCTCTTGATGTTTTTGTATCAAAGGCTTTCCAGTATGTGTCTGTCTGTCCATCGGCCAGAGACAGGCGTCGTGTCCCGTCTCTTGGCATGAGATGGACTCTGCCGCCTTCCCCTGAACAGTTTGATGCTCACTGAATGCCTCTCCAAGGCAAACATGTAAAGTAAATATGGAAGTAATGTTTCTGTAAAGGCCGAGTCAAAGGTTAGTGCAAGAAGGCTGTTGACTACAGAGCCCTTTCTTTTTCCCAAACTACTGCAAAGAAACAAGAAAAGGCAAAAGGTGTGTGTTAATGTGGCTCAGCTCAGCTTGTAAATGGCTCCTCCTTTCTTACTCTTTTCCTCCCTCTTTCTCTCTTTTTCCCAGTGAAAATTGTCATCCGGGGGGACAGGAACACGGGGAAGACTACTTTGTGGCACCGGCTGCAGGGGAAGAAGTTTGTGGAGGAGTACATTCCCACTCAGGAGATCCAAGTCACCAGCATCCACTGGAATTACAAAAGTGAGTTGGGTCGGAAGAGGGAGGAGATGTTTCAAAGTGAGCCGGGGCTCTTGAATACTTGCCTTAACTTTGCGCCCCTTTCCCTTCCTTTTACAGCCACTGACGATATTGTGAAAGTCGAAGTCTGGGATGTGGTCGACAAAGGTAAGGCCTCTGCCTCCTGTTTCTTTCTCCCTCTTTGGAAGAGATGTGTTTGGGAATTGAGGCTCTTGCTGCAATGGGCCTCAAAGGCAGCTTAGCAAAATAGTCCTCATTGTGTGACCATTTGCATGAGTTGGCCGCCATCGTGGAGTTGAGTTGGGGTTATGGAGCCCACTATTTCCAACCTAGTTCCTCTCTTTTACCTTTGTCAACTTGATATAGACACAGGATCTACTCCCATCCCAATTTGCACTTCCAAGAATTTGCAGCACTTTATCAGTCACCTCGTGTTTACAATATTTATATGGTGCACCTTACCCAGTCTACTTTTAGAACCTCTCCATTTTAATCCATGTTTTTATTAGTTTTTGTCATTTGTTTTTATTGGCTAATGTTTAATTTTTTATAATTGTGCATGTCTCTTGTCTATTGTTGTGTTTTATATTGCTATTGTTTTTATTTGGGCTTGGCCCCATGTAAGCCGTCCTGAGTCCCCTTTTGGGGAGATAGAGGCAGGGTATAAAAATAAAGTTATTATTATTATTATTATTATTATTATTATTAATTTATTATGACACAGCAAACAAGATAGATATGCTGGATTTCGTTTCACAAAATAACAAGTCGAACACTTCCCAAGTGTCTAGGACTGTGTGATGTATTTTCGGATGATGCGCGCAGATCCCAGCAGGGTGGCCTTTTGCAGTTGGCAGGTTGTAATTTTGTCAATGTCTGTTGTTTCCAAATGGGGAGATAGAGGCGGGGTATAAAAATAAAGTTATTATTATTATTATTATTACTACTACTATGGCGGCCGACTCATGCAATGGTCATACGATGCCATTCCAAACTGCTTTAAATTTTGTATTTGCTTTAAATTGTGATTAGATTTTGGGGGTTTGTTCGCCATCTTGGGTTCTTTACTGGCAGAAAGGTGTGGTATAAATAAAGTTAATAATAATAATACTATGAGTCCGCATTTCTTATATGAGTGTTGACTCATGTAACAGTCACATGCTGCAGTTTCACACTAAGGTGTCGATCCAGACTTAGAGACGGACATCTCCGTAATCAAAGGATGAGGCTCGCCTTTTCCATCTCTGTGGGTTGAATGCTCTTCCATCTTGTTGGTTGTTTTTATTTTTGTCATTTGTCTTGTGTTTCTTTCTTTTCTCTTCTTCACAATCCAACCTGCTCAGGCCAAAAAATCAACCTGCGCGACTCCTTGGGTGAGAGAAAGAGAGGAGGAGACCCTGGTCCTCCCTTAGCAAAACTTCCTGAGCTTTTGTAGATAGGACCCTTGTGTTGCCCTTTTCCTCCCTTGCGTGTGTTGCCGTGTGTTTGCGTGTACCCTTAGGCTTAGCCTGGGGTCCTGTACCTGAAAGCATGGTTTGTGAAATGACGCTTGGCGTTTTCCGTATCCAGACTCGTCCCCCCTTGAGCCCTGTTTCGGGTTCACTGTTGCTTCCTGCTTGAACCGTAGCAAAGGACAGGGGCTTGCAAACCATGGTTTTCCGTTTTCACCTAGGTTTGTTCCATTCCTGTGCCTTAGGTTTAAAGTGCCATCAAATGAAGGGAAGGATGCCGTGACAAGCCTTGGCTTAAACCAATCCAGAGTCCACAAGTCAAGGGGATGAGGGTGCGGGGCTGCTGTGGTTTTCTGTATTGATGTTTGTCCCCTCGGGGAGAAGGACGGGGTAGAAATATTGAAAATAAATAAATAAATAAATAAATGTTTGTGGAGGTTTTTTTATTTTATTTTATTTTGTGTTTTTATTTATGTAATTTATTGCATGTTTTTGATTTTGTCACACATACCCTTCTTTGAGCCACCAGAAGAGATGGTTGATAAATAAAATGTTATTATATATTATGTCATTATTTTAGTTAAAGGGATAGTTTTTTTAATGGGTTCTAATTTTTTTAAACCTCGTTCATGTCTAATTCTGTTTTAATGTGGGTCCCTAGTGACACAGTGTGTTAAAGCGCTGAGCTGCTGAACTTGCGGACCAAAAGGTGCCAGGTTCAAATCATGGGAGCAGAATGAGCGCCCGCTGTTAGCCCCAGCTCCTGCCAACCTAGCAGCTCGAAAACATGCCAATGTGAGTAGATCAATAGGTACCGCTCCAGCGGGAAGGTAACAGCGCTCCATGCAGTCATGCTGTTACCTTGGAGGTGTCTACGTTGTCTACGGACAACGCCGGTTCTTCGGCTTAGAAATGGAGATGAGCACCAACCCCCAGAGTCAGTCAGAACTGGACTTACCGTCAGGGGAAAACCTTTACCTATATATATACAGTAGAGTCTCACTTATCCAAGCCTTGCTTATCCAAGCCTCTGGATTATCCAAGCCATTTTTGTAGTCAATGTTTTCAATATATCATGATATTTTGGTGCTAAATTCGTAAATACAGTAATTGCAACATAACATTACTGCATACTGAACTACTTTTTCTGTCAAATTTGTTGTATAACATGATGTTTTGGTGCTTAATTTGTAAAATCATAACCTAATTTGATGTTTAATAGGCTTTTCCTTAATCCCTACTTATTATCCAAGATATTCGCTTATCCAAGCTTCTGCCAGCCTGTTTAGCTTGGATAAGAGAGACTCTACTGTAATATAAAGCAGGATGATAATAAAAATAATAAATATGTTTGCTATAATGTTCAAACACGGTCAATGCATGTGACCCTGGAAATTCCCAGATGCTCCTGTTTCCTTATGGACATGTCTGCTCTTCAACCAAACTGCTTTATTATAATAATATCATCAATAAAAACAAGTGGCTCATCGTAATAAAACCAATACAGTATATAACTTAAAAATATACAAACATCACAACAGAACATGAACAGGATTAAAGATGAGCAATTAAAACCCTCTTTGTGCAGTTAAAACCACAGCAGCCTCGGAGCGCTAGTCTCCTGCCCGCTGCATGCGGGGTCTTCTTCCTGTTTGAGCTTGAAAAGAGAGTGCAAGGAGTGCTATGAGATTGTAAAAGGAGGGCTGCATGTCTGGGGCCTGCATTTCTGTGGAGCTACAGGTGAGGGCCAGCACTGCTTATACCGGTTTTCTTTGTCTCCCCACAGGGAAGTGCAAGAAGCGCGGAGACGGCTTGAAACTGGAGAATGACCCTCAGGAGGTGAAGCTTCTTGACCCATTTTCTATTCCTCCATTGACCCACACCCTTCTCCCTCGACTTCTCCCTTGCACATGGCTCAGACAAAAAGACTGGGCTATGAATTGCCCAGCCATCCTCATCCAAACCCTGACCCTTTATATGGTCATATATATATTTATATGGTGCACCTTACCCAGTCTACTTTTACAACCTCTCCGTTTTAATCCATGTTTTTATTAGTTCTTGTCATTTGTTTTTATTGGGTAATGTTTAAATTTTTATAATTGTGCATGTCTTTTGTCTATTGTTGTGTTTTATATTGCTATTGTTTTTATTTGGGCTTGGCCCCATGTAAACCGCCCTGGGTCCCCTTTGGAGAGATAGAGGCGGGGTATAAAAATAAAGTTGTTATTATTATTGTTATTATTTCCTTTCAGGCGGAGGCTGAGATGGCTCTGGACGCAGAGTTCCTGGACGTTTACAAGAACTGCAACGGCGTTGTGATGATGTTTGATATCACCAAACAATGGTAGGAGGAACCTCAGAAAAGGGTTGTATATACATACTGTGTATATACTGTGTGTGTGTGTGTGTGTGTGTGTGTGTATATATATATATATATATATATGTATAATATATATACTATATATGTGTATGTGTGTGTAATTTTGTACAAATAGTAGAAAAATGCCTGCTGGGATCTTCCCGTCGACATTTCTTCTGCCCTTGGTGTCAAAAGCAGGGGGTTCATGATACTGCAGTGCAAACTGGTTGATGTCTGCAGACTGTGGATGGGCCTTAGAGTCCTCCCAGGGAGCGAGGCCTGACCAGCTGCCTTGCCTGTCTCCTCTGCAGGACCTTCAGCTACATCCTGCGGGAGCTGCCCAAAGTGCCGACCCATGTTCCGGTCTGTGTCCTGGGCAACTATCGGGACATGGGGGAGCACCGGGTCATCCTCCCGGACGACGTGCGGGACTTCATCCACAACCTTAATAGGTGAGAAGGGAGGGGGAATGGCGAAGGGCCGGCACCGCCTTCTCCTTCCGATCCTTTGTGAGTTAGATCTTTGTGAGATAGGTGGTTGCCTGGATAATGGGGGGCTTAGGGCTGGTGCTATTACGAGCAGCTTCCAGATGCAGTGACAAATTATTTTCACATTATTATTATCGTTAATAATGTGGCAGAAGGTAATAATAATAATTGCAATGATAATAATAATAATAATAATAATAATAATAATAATAATAATAATATATGATGATGAGGATGATCATCATCATCATTTAATTATTAATCACCCTCCATCCAAAATGCTCTAGGCAATTTACAAGCTAAATTGTAAAGGATAAAAATACATACATACAAATATCGATAAAATTAACATAAATCAAAAGCTCTAGTAAAAAGCCAGGTCTTAAGTGCTAGGGTAAAAGGCCCTAACTCACGCATGGCTCTCATATAGGGTGGCAAGGCATTCCATAAGGCAGGGGCAGAAATAGAAAAAGCTCTGCATCTGGTCCTTTCCAAGTGCACTTCTCTAGGACCTGGTATATAAAGTAAGTCTCGTTGGGATGGTGGTTGCGACCTCCGATGATGGGAGAAGGAGAGACGGTCCCTAAGGTACGATGGGCCCTGGCTGTAAAGAATTTTAAAGGTCAGAACTAGCATCTTATATAGACCATGGTAATCATTTGGAAGCCAATGCAAATTTCATGGGGGTTCTTGTGAGTAGCCTGGCTGCCGCATTCTGAACAATACGGAACTTTCGGATTGAAGACATCGGATGACGATATTGATACTGCTATTACTACTAATATATAATGATGGTGATTAAAAGAAACCTTTGAACCTGTTGGGGTGAGTGATGGGCCTTTTCCTTCTCTCTGGACACAGGCCTCCGGGCGCCTCCTACTTCCGTTACGCCGAGTCTTCCATGAAAAACAGCTTCGGCCTCAAGTACCTGCACAAGTTCTTCAACATCCCCTTCTTGCAGCTGCAGGTGAGCCTTCTGGCCGGCCTCTCCTTCCTGTCCTTTCTTTATTATTAAATTATTTAATCAAATTATTATTATTATCATTATATAGTAAAACATGTATTAAAGCATTCAAGGACACTCTTTTTTTCCCAAAGTGGCGTGATCCTTGTGTTTAGATAGAAATGTTTGTTGTTTACGGATGGACTCTGCCTTTTCTTCCTCCGTTTCCTCACTTTTTCCTGTGGCCTGAGGCTGCTGTTTAATTCATGGGCCTCTCTGCTGCTGAGGCTCGGGCCTGACACCAGATCTGCCTACAACAGCCCTGCCTTTCCAGGGATCTGTTTCACCGGATCCTCCCCGATCTGACCTGCTCTCCCTTTCTTCCAGCGAGAGACGCTGCTGCGGCAGCTGGAGACCAACCAGCTGGACATTGACGCCACTCTTGAAGAGCTCTCCGTCCAGCAGGAGACTGAGGACCAGAACTACGAAATGTAGGTCCCCGTCCCCCCCGGCAAAGAAAAAGGCCACTCATAGGCCCCACAGCAAAGGAGGCGTCCCTCTTGTTGGGGCTCCTTCCCTCTTGGTCTTGCATAATTTAGAGGGAAACCAATAGATGGCAAGGGAAGCTTCCTTTAATAGAATGCAAAAACATCCCTATTGTTATTGTTGTTATTATATTCTATTTATTATCATTATATTATTATGATTAATAATAATATATTAATTATTATATGTATTGTGATGCTGTGGTTTTTGACATGAATAGGTTTTAACCAGTTGTAAGGATTTTCAGTGTGAGCTGCTGTGAATCTCTTTTTTAGAGAGAAAAATGGGATACAAATAAAATAATAGTTCATAATAATCATCAAGTAGAGCCTCTGGTGGCTCAGTGTGTTAAAGCGCTGAGCTGCTGAACTTGCAGACTGAAAGGTCCCAGGTTCAAATCCCGGGAGCGGAGTGAGCGCCCGCTGTTAGCTCCAGCTTTTGCCAACCCAGCATGTTTGAAAACATGCAAATGTGAGTAGATCAATAGGTACCACTCTGGCGGGAAGGTAACAGCATTCCGTGCAGTCATGCTGGCCATATGACCTTGGAGGTGTCTATGGACAATGCCGGTTCTTTTGCTTAGAAATGGAGATGAGCACCAACCCCCAAAGTCGAACATGACTGGACTTAACGTCAGGGGAAACCTTTACCTTTTTAATAATCATCATCATAATCATCATCTGTCCTTGGGCCTGTTTCTCACAAATGCTGCAGGGCTGGACTTCAAGGATGATAATGACGACGACGACGATGATGATGATGATGATAATCTGATCTTGGGCTGTTCTCCCCAAATGCTGTGGGGATGGACTTTCAGGATAGTCATTGTCATCATCATCATCTGACTGTGGTCTGGACTTCCAAGGCAGGAGAGAAGGGTCCCCTTTGGGACTGCCACTCAGAACATCCACTCCTTTGACCCCTTTGCCCTTCTGTCTCCTTGCAGCTTCCTGGAGATGATGGAGGTCCGCAGCCGAGGCCATGCCTCCCCTCCAGCAGCCAATGGGCAGAGCCCTTCCTCTGGATCCCAGTCGCCGGTGGTCCCTCCCCTTCCTCCTCCAATGGGCGATGCCTCTGGAAGCTCCAGCCCTGGGACCCCGCTCCCGCCGCCCCTCCCTGTGGCCCCGCAGCACAACGAGGGACCCCCGGCAGAGGCCCCTGAGCCTCCCCCCTCCGCTGTTGTTGTGGCAGCCGCTGCACCGCCTCCAAAGCGCAGCATTATCTCCCGGCTCTTTGGGAGCTCCCCTGCCCCTGAGGCAGCCCCAGGTAAGCAGCTTCTCTTTTGTATGATTAGTTAAAAACATGGCTGTTCTGTTGTGCTTTTGAGTAGACAATTCCGTTATAACCTGGTCCATATCTACACTAAAACTTGCCGTGCTTCAGATTCATCTTCCCTACCTGTTGTATCTATTTGATGTATGTCCTATTTGTAATAGACTCTCCCTAAATCAGTTTTGATTATAGCCCAGATGTTATCCTATATTGGACCTTTAATGCCTGGATGATTGCTTAACATTTTAACTATGTTGATTTTAACTATGATTTGTTTAAATTGTTTTTAAATTGTGTTGTCTGATGTCTAAATGATTTTATGTGATTATATTGGGCTTGTTCCCTGTGTGAGCTGCCCTGAGTCCCCAGCTGGGGAGATGGAGGCGGCATACAAAAATAAATTTATTATTATTATTATATTATATTATACTAGCTGTGCCCGGCCACGCGTTGCTGTGGCTTAGTCTGGTGGTGTTGGTCAGTCTACATTAGGTTGTATTTATGCTGTGACCTCCACCTTCTTTATATTCACATTAGTAGTAGTACAGTATTTGAAGTCTATTACCTTCTTCAATTTTTGTGTTGATTGATAATTGCTTGAGATCCCTGTTGTCTTTGGTTTGTTGTTAGTTGTAATGTCTGATTCTGCTGAGTGCGGTTTATATTTTTATTGTGGTACAATAGTCTTTTTTTGTTTTGCCTGTGTAGGTGTTTATTATTGTTGTTGTTGTAGTGGTCATGAAGGTTGGATAAGTTAGATGTTACTGTATTGTTTTTTGGAGGCCCAGTGTAGCACTGACTGGCCTCTCAGCCTCAGTGCCTGGCTGTTTCTTGCCTGTGATGGTGTTGATTCTTATTGTTGTTGTTGTTGTTGTCATTGTTATTATTGTAATTGTTTTTTTGGAGGCCAAGTATGAATGTAGGGATTGGGGAGGTGGATGAGTTGTGTTGTCAAATTTTGTATTTGTTATAGTCACAATGCGTTGTTGTGAGTTTTGTGGGTCCGGATTGTGGTTTTGTGGTGTGGTTGTGTTGTTACAACTGAGAGGCAAGGCTTTTGTGTTGTGTTGCCAAGTTTTGTATTTCTGGGGCGTTTTGTTGTGTGCCAAGTTTTGTATTTCTGGGGCGTTTAGTTGTGTTGTTATAGTCACGATGCACTGTTGTGAGTTTTGTGGGTCCGGATTGTGGTTTTGTGGTGTGGTTGTGTTGTTACAATCGGGAGGGAATGCTTTTGTGTTGTGTTGGCAAGTTTCGTATTTCTGGGGCGTTTAGTTGTGTTGTTATAGTCATGATGCGTTGTTGTGAGTTTTGTGGGTCTTGTGTAGTTTTGTGGTGTGGTTGTGTTGTTACAACTGGGAGGCAAGGCTGTTGCATTGTTTTGGCAAGTTTTGTATTTCTGGGGTGTTTAGTTGTGTTGTTATAGTCATGATGCGTTGTTGTGAGTTTTGTGGGTCTGGATTGTGGTTTTGTGTTGTGGTTGTGTTCTTACAACTGGGAGGCAAGGCTTTTGCATTGTGTTGTCAAATTTTGTATTTCTGGGGTGTTTAGTTGTGTTATATTCACGATGCGTTGTTGTGAGTTTTGTGGTCCGGATTGTGGTTTTGTGGTGTAGTTGTGTTGTTACAACCGGGAGAAAAGGCTTTTGTGTTGTGTTGTCAAGTTTTGTATTTCTGGGGCGTTTAGTTGTGTGCCAAGTTTCGTATTTCTGGGGAGTTTAGTTGTGTTGTTATAGTCACGATGCATTGTTGTGAGTTTTGTGGGTCCGGATTGTGGTTTTGTGGTGTGGTTGTGTTGTTACAACCAGAAGGCAAGGCTTTTGCGTTGTGTTGTCAAGTTTTATATTTCTGGGGCATTTAGTTGTGTGCCAAGTTTCGTATTTCTGGGGCGGTTAGTTGTGTTGTTATAGTCACGATGCATTGTTGTGAGTTTTATGGGTCTGGATTGTGGTTTTATGGTGTGGTTGTGTTGTTACAACCTGGAGGGAAGGGTTTTGCGTTGTGTTGCCAAGTTTCGTATTTCTGGGGCGTTTAGTTGTGTTGTTATAGTCTCGATGCGTTGTTGTGAGTTTTGTGGGTCCTGTGTTGTTTTGTGGTGTGGTTGTGTTGTTACAACTGGGAGGCAAGGCTTTTGCATTGTGTTGCCAAGTTTTGTATTTCTGGGGCGTTTAGTTGTGTTGTTATCGCATGATGCGTTGTTGTGAGTTTTGTGGGTCTGGATTGTGGTTTTGTGGTGTGGTTGTGTTGTTGTAACCTGGAGGCAAGCCTTTTGCATTGTGTTGCCAAATTTCGTATTTCTGGGATGTTTAGTTTTGTTGTTATAGTCACTGCGCAAACAACTTTATCATTTTATATATATAGATTATATTATATTATATTATATTATATGACACAGCAAACAAGATAGATATGCTGGATTTTGTATCACAAAATCACAAGTCAAACACTTCCCAAGTGTCTAGGACTGTGTGGTGTATTTTCGGATGATGCGTGCAGATCCCAGTCGGGTGGCCTTTTGCAGTTGGCAGATCGTGATTTTGTCAATGTCTATTGTTTCCAAATGCCGGCTGAGATCTTTTGGCACAGCACCCAGTGTGCCCATCACCACCGGGACCACCTGCACTGGTTTCTGCCAGAGTCTTTGAAGTTCCATCTTGAGGTCCTGATAGCGACTGAGTTTTTCCTGTTGTTTTTTGTCAATGCGACTGTCACCTGGGATGGCAACATCAAGGATCCAAACCTGTTTCTTTTCCACAACTGTGATGTCTGGTGTGTTGTGTTCCAGAACTTTGTCAGTTTGGATTCGGAAGTCCCACAGTATCTTTGCATGCTCAATTATTATTATTATTATTATTATTATTATTATTATTATTATTATTACGAAGAAAGGAAGGGGTGCGCTCCTGTGTTATGAGTGTGTGTTATGAACGCTCAGGATCTATTCCTTATCTTTATTGACTGACACCAGACTGCTTTGGGACTCTGTGTGTGTGTGTGTTTTGGGGACCTCCCTCTGTTCCCAACAGAGCCCTGGGTCTTGTCTCTTGGGCTTCAGAGGCCTCTCATTCCTTCTCTGTGACAGATCCCTCCCTGGGGCCTCCACTCCCTCCTCCTTCCGCCGGGGTCCCTCCAAAGGTGCAGAGTGTGGAGGACTTTGTCCCGGAGGAGAGCCTAGACCGCAGCTTCCTGGAGGACCCTGCCCCTCAGAGGGGCCCCAGGCCCGGTCCCAGGGCCCCCCATACCGACAGCGACAGGTGAGCAGGGCCTTGTGGGGGATACAGATTTATTTTTTATTTATTTACAACATTTATATCTCGCCCTTCTCACCCGAAGGGACTCAGGGTGGCGTACACAATTGGCAACAATTTGATGCCTACACATAGTTAAAACATAGCAATGAATAAAACCCAATTACAACATTTAAAACAATATAAAAATACAAAACATATGGTTAAAACAGATGGATTTATATATTGGGTCTCCATGTTACCGTGTTTCCCCGAAAATAAGACAATGTCTTATATTAATTTTTGCTCCCAAAGATGCTCTAGGTCTTATTTTCAGGGGATGTCTTATTTTTCCATGAAGAAGAATTCACATTTATTGTTGAACAAAAAAAAAAAGAACATTTATTATATACTGTACAGTAGTTGTCGTCACAAACCAGCATAACCAGACAAACTGAATCCTATCAAGAATTTCTTGTTCCTACCATTATTTCCATGTACAACCATCTATGGTGCATACATTTATTGATCCTGCATGGTCTGGTGTTCTGTTCAGTGGCATGCTTCCAAACAAAAACTTTGCTAGGTCTTACTTTCGGGGGAGGCCTTATATTTAGCAATTCAGCAAAACCTTTACTAGGTCTTATTTTCTGGGAATGTCTTATTTTAGGGGAAACAGGGTAGGGCAGAACGCAGTATCGCCAGTGCTGTGGATGAGCTTAGGCTTCTGTGATTCTATAGTTCTGTGACTGGATGGCCATCTGTTGGGGTGCTTTGATGGAGCTTTTCCTGCCTGGCAGAAGGGGGTTGGACTGGATGGCCCTTGGAGTCCCAGCCCTATTTCTCCATGAACCTGCTCATGTCTATGAGGCTGGATAGCCATCTCTCTGGTCTCATTGAGTAGCGGGCTGGACTGGATGACATTTGTTGCGCCCTTTCAACCCTCGGAACCCGTGATTGTATTTATTTCTTTTTCTTCCAGTGACCAGGAGGCTTCCAGAGGGAACCCACTGGTGGCTGGTTTCCAGGACGACCTGGACCTGGATGACCGCTTGTCTGGCAAGGCCCCCCACGCCTCCACGCGGATCCCCAGCAAGAACATTGCTCTGTCCAGCGAGGAAGAGGAGGAGGAACCCAGGGCTGCAGAGGAAGACGTCCCCCACGAAGAAGGGGCAAAACGGTACTCATGGCTGGGGGCTGGGGATTCTGGGAGTGGTAGTCCAAAGGAACTGCAGCACCAAAGGTTGTTATGAAGCTGGTAGTAGCCAGAGCTTCTGTTTATGGGTCACCTTAGCCCTACAGCCCCTTCGTACCTGGTAAAGCAGGGCTTTGTGCTGGAGCATGACACTTCGGCTGTTTTTTAGGGAAGTAAGAGGAAAGAGACATCCTTTGGTCTGTCATTGGGTTGCTTTAGGATCCCATCAATATTAATAGTAATAATCATGGTTGATTTCTAAATTTTATGGTAAATGAAATTATACTTGTTCAGGCCTTGGTGATGGGGTTGTTGTTTGTAAAATGTTCACTGTTTTGTGTTCTGTTATTAATGTATGTAAATAAAATTAATATATCTACAAATAATAATCATCATCATCATCATTATCATGATAATACATTATTTTTAATGCTTTGAGCTGCTTTTGTGTCTTGACGGAGAGATAAAAACAGGATAGTAGCAATAATAATAATAATAATAATAATAATAACAACAACACTGAATAATGTTTTAATAATAATGTTTCAATAACAATCATTCAATAATAATCTTAATAATAAATCACTAATAGTGCAATAATAATAATTATTACCGTATATACTCAAGTATAAGCCGACCCGAATATAAGCTGAGGCACCTAATTTTACCACAAAAACTGGGAAAACTTATTGACTCAAGTATAAGACAAGGGTGGGAAATGCAGCACCTACAGGTCAAATTCAAAAATAAAAATAGATATTAATAAAATTGCATTATTTGAGACATCAGTAGATTAAATATTTTTGAATATTTATATAAAACTGTAATTTAAGATAATAATAAGACTTTAATAAGATAAGACTGTCCAACTCTGAATACCTATATACTCAAGTATAAGCTGACCTGAATAGAAGCCGGCCAGGACCCTCACTCGAGTATAAGCCGAGGGGAGCTTTTTCAGCCCTAAAAAAGGGCTGAAAAACTAGGCTTATACTTGAGTATATACGGTAGTAATGTTTTGATAGTAATAATATTGCAATAATAATAATAATTTAATAATCATAACTATATACAGTAGAGTCTCACTTATCCAAGCTAAACGGGCCGGCAGAAGCTTGGATAAGTGAATATCTTGGATAATAAGGAGGGATTAAGGAAAAGCCTATTAAACATCAAATTAGGTTATGATTTTACAAATTAAGCATCAAAACATCATGTTATACAACAAATTAGGCAGAAAAATGAGTTCAATATGCAGTAATGTTATGTTGTAATTACTGTATTTACGAATTTAGCACCAAAATATCATGATATATTGAAAACATTGACTACAAAAATGGCTTGGATAATCCAGAAGCTTGGATAAGCGAGGCTTGGATAAGTGAGACTCTACTGTAATCATAAATCATTAGTAATAGGGCAATAATATTTAATAACAATATTGTCATCATGTTTCAATATTTTATGGAATGTTTACAATGATTATGTGTTGTCACTCGCCTCGAGCAACAAGGAGAGGTGGGTTAGAAATAAAAGTTATTAATTTAATAATAATAATAATAATGCAATAATACTTTTTCCCCTCTCACCTTTCTCCCCCCCCCCTCCTTTGTTAGACCTTCCCAAAAGGCCTCCAGGCCCCCGAAGCCGTCTCCCTTGACCAAAGCTCCCGACCCGACGGCTGCCCCCTCCTCGCTCCCCACAGCGGTTCAGAGGGGCCTGGAGCCCAACGGTGGCCCCCTTGTCCCTGCATCTGCCTCCCCCTCCTCCTCGCTGCCGCCCCACAAGGCCTGGGCCCCAAAGCAGAAGGCGGGAGACAAAGGCGGGGAGTCGGAGAGCGACCCCGAGGGCCCCATCGCCACCCAGATGCTCTCCTTCGTCATGGACGACCCCGACTTTGAGAGCGAGGAGTCGGATGCCCAGCGCAAAGGAGTGGTAAGACCCTCTCATCCTCTTCTTGGTGGAATCCTAAAGTGGGAAGAGTCCCCCCCCCCCCCGGGCCACCCTCTTGGCCCCCCCTTTATTTATTTATTTATTTATTTATTTATTTATTTACAGTATTTATATTCCACCCTTCTCACCCCAAAGGGGACTCAGGGCGGATCACATTATGTACATATAGGGCAAACATTCAATGCCCATATACACATAGAACCAATGCAGAGACAGACACAGAGGCAATTTAACCTTCTCCTGAGGGGATGTTCGATTCTGGCCACAGGGGGGGAGCAGCTGCTTCATCATCCACTGTGACGGCACTTCCTCATTCCAACGTCGTAAATTAGTTACATTTGCCTCCCCACTTTATAAGTGGTATATTATTTCCTACTTGATAGAGTCAACTATCTTTCGGGTTTCTAGGTCAGCAACGAGCAGGGGCTATTTTTAATTTTTTTAATTGACGGGTGCTCACCCCGCCACAGGCTGGCCTCGAACTCATGACCTCATGGTCAGAGTGATTTATTGCAGCAGGCTGCTCAACAGCCTGTGCCACAGCCCGGCCCCATGAAGGAAGGCACAATCCGATCCCACTGACAGAGAGCCATCCAGCCATAGATAATAATAAAGAGATAGTGGACATGGATATGCATATGATAGATATAGAATCCCAGAGTGGGAAGCGACCTCCAAAGAGGGCAACCCAATCTGACCTCTTTCTGCCATGAAGGCACCATCAGAGCCCTCCCAACAGAGAGCCATTCAGCCATATATAATTCATTAGAATTCTGTTCTGAATTTTACTAGGTCCCTCTTATCTGGGTATTTTAATCTAATGATTCTGTCTTTATATTGCCTATGAAGTTGACTGAATTGTATTGGTAGTTGTTTGATATTATTACTGTTGTATTAACTTTTGTTTTATTACCTTATTGTGTTTTAACCTGTGTGTATTGTGTTAATGTATTTGTGTTGTTACTTTTGTAACAATGTGAGCCGCCCCAAGTCCCCGCGGGGAGATGGTGGCAGGGTATAAATAAAGTTTTTATTATTATTATTATTGTTGTTGTTATTATTATTATATATAATGATAGATAGAGAGGATATACAGTAGAGTCATTTATCCAATACTTGCTTATCCAACGTTCTGGATTATCCAATGCATTTTTGTAGTCAATGTTTTCAATACATCATGATATTTTGGTGCTTAATTTGTAAATATAGTAATTACTACATAGCATTACTGCGTATTGAACTACTTTTTCTGTCAAATTTGTTGTTAAACATGATGTTTTGGTGCTTCATTTGTAAAATCATAACCTAATTTGATGTTTAATAGGCTTTTCCTTAATCCCTACTTATTATCCAACATGTTCACTTATCCAACGTTCTGCCAGCCCGTTTATGTTGGATAAGTGAGACTCTACTGTAATAATAAAGAGATAGTGGATGTGGATATGCATATGATAGATATAGAATCCCAGAGTGGGAAGGGACCTCCAAAGTGGGCAACCCAATCTGACCTCTCTCTGCCATGAAGGCACCATCAGAGCCCTCCCAACAGAGAGCCATTCAGCCATATATAATTCATTATAATTCTGTTCTGAATTTTACTAGGTCCCTCTTATCTGGGTATTTTAATCTAATGATTCTGTCTTTATATTGCCTATGAAGTTGACTGAATTGTATTGATGGTTGTTTGATATTATTACTGTTGTATTAACTTTTGTTTTATTACCTTATTGTGTTTTAACCTGTGTGTATTGTGCTAATGTATTTGTGTTGTTACTTTTGTAACAATGTGAGCTGCCCCGAGTCCCCACGGGGAGATGGTGGCGGGGTATAAATAGTTTTTATTATTATTTTATTGTATGACACAGCAAACAAGATAGACATGCTGGATTTCATATCACAAAATCACAAGTCGAACGCTTCTCAAGTGTCTAGGACTGTGTGATGTATTTTCGGATGATGCGCACAGATCCCAGCAGGGTGGCCTTTTGCAGTTGGCAGATCGTAATTTTGTCAATGTCTATTGTTTCCAAATGCCGGCTGAGATCTTTTGGCACGGCACCCAATTATTATTATTATTATTATTATTATTATTATTATTATTATATAATGATAGATAGATAGGATATATCTATACACACACACATATGTGTGTGTGTATACATACGCATGTATGTATGATAGATGTCTCCCAGTGTTACCTACTCTGACTCCATTCTTCCATTAAGGAAGGCACCATCAAAGCCCTCCCAACAGAGAGCCATTCAGCCATATATAATGATAGATAGATAAGATATATATATATATATATACACACACACACACACACACACATACATATATATACACACACACACACATACACACACATACATATATATTCACACATAATAATAATAATAATAATAATAATTATTATTATTATTATTTTATTTTTATACCCCGCTCAATCTTCCCGAGGGGACTCGGGGCGGCTTACATGGGGCCAAGCCCAGGCAACAAACAATATAAAGCACCATCAAAGCCCTCCCAACAGAGTGCTTCCTCTCTTCCTCCCAGGCGGAGTTTCCGGTGAGAGAGGAGGACCTCTCGGACGTCTCAGATGAAGAAGCCCCTTCCAGGCCCCCTCCTCCACAGCCTCTGAAGCCCATTGTCCATGCCTTCAAGGCAAAGGGCGATGCAGACCTTTTTGGCCTGGGCCTGGAGGAGGCCGGCCCCAAGGACAGCAGCGAGGAAGGTGAGTTAGGTGGCTTCCTCAGGGGGTTCCCCCCCATTTCTTCTATTCTAAAGCACATTGCTATCCCATAGAAATAGCCCTAAAAATGGGGTGCATCTGAAATCACACCTGCTTTTGTACACACAATATTTCTGGGTTGCTATGAGTTTTCCAGAAGCATTCTCCCAATGTTTCACCCACATTTTCGGATGATGTGTGCAGATCCCAGTTGGGTGGCCTTTTGCAGTTGGCAGATCGTAATTTTGTCAATGTCTATTGTTTCCAAATGCCGGCTGAGATCTTTTGGCACAGCACCCAGTGTGCCCATCACACCGGGTTTCTGCCAGAGTCTTTGAAGTTCAAAGCGGCTGAGTTTTTCCTGTTATCTTTCGTCAATGCGACTGTCACCTGGGATGGCAACATCAAAGATCCAAACCTTTTTCTTTTCCACAACTGTGATGTCTGGTGTGTTGTGTTCCAGAACTTTGTCAGTCTGGATTCGGAAGTCCCACAGTATCTTTGCGTGCTCATTTTCCAATACTTTTGCAGGTTTGTGATCCCACCAGTTCTTTGGTGCTGGGAGGTGGTACTTGAGGCATAAGTTCCAATGAATCATTTGGGCCACATAGTTGTGCTTCTGTTTGTAGTCTGTCTGTGCAATTTTCTTACAGCAGCTGACGATATGATCAATGGTTTCGTCGGTTTCCTTGCAGAGTCTGCATTTTGGGTCATCAGCTGATTTTTCAATCTTGGCCTTAATTGCCTTTGTTCTGATGTCTTGCTCCTGGGCTGCAAGGATCAGGCCTTCTGTCTCCTTCTTCAGGGTCCCATTTGTGAGCCAGAGCCAGGTCTTCTCCTTATCAGCTTTTCCTTCAATTTTGTCAAGGAACTTTCCATGCAGTGTTTTGTTGTGCCGGCTGTCAGCTCTAGTTTGTAGTGTGGTTTTCTTGTACTGGTTTTTTGTCTACTGTGCTTTGAGGAGTTTCTGATTTTTGACTTCAATCAAAGCAGGTTCTTCACTTTGCTTTACATATTCTGCCAGGGCATGTTCTTCTTCTTTGACTGCTTGTTTGACTTGTAAGAGTCCTCTGCCCCCTGATCTTCTAGGCAGATACAGCCGGTCAACATCACTGCGAGGGTGCAGTGAATGATGAATGGTCATGAGTTTTCTTGTTTTTCTGTCCAAATTGTCCAGTTCCATCTGTGTCCAGTTTATGATGCCAGCAGTATATCTTATGACAGGTATGGCCCAGGTGTTTTTGGCCTTGATGGTGTTGCCTCCATTGAGCTTGCTTTTGAGAATTTTTCTGACCCTTTGTGTGTATTCTTTGCTGACCACCGTCTTCACATGTTCATGCTTGATGTTGTCCAGCTGTAATATGCCCAGGTATTTATAGGCCTCTGGCTGGTGACACCTTATTGTTTGGCCATTAGGCATATTCATGCCCTCACTTTCAATGATTTTTCCCTTCTTCAATGCCACTGTCGAACATTTGTCCAAACCAAACTCCATGCTGATATCAGTGCTAAAAATTCAGACAGTGTTGGTCAGAGACTGGATTTCAGTTTCCGTTTTCCCATACAGCTTCAGGTCATCCATGTACATCAGATTTCTTAGATGCTTGATGATGATGATGATGATGATTATTATTATTATTATTATTGTGTTGCCATTTGTCTATCGGCTCAGTTGCTCTATCTTTGTTTTAGAGAAAGACAAGTCATCCTCCAAAGAGAAGAAGAAGAAAAAGAAGAGGAGCAGCAAGGAGGTAGGCTCCATCGGAGGAAGCTGTAGGGTCGGTGGGGCTGGAAGCAGCATCACAGCACTTTCACAGTGTGAGAAGGTGGAGGATGGTATGATAGCACGAATATAATGACTAGTGTATATAGTCAAGTATAAACCTAGTTTTTCAGCCCTTTTTTTAAGACTGAAAAAGCCCCCCTCGGCTTATACTCGGGTGAGGGTCCTGGTTGGCTTATATTTGGGTCAGCTTATACTCGAGAATATGTGGTACATTTATTATTTTTCTCTATTATTATTGGTATTATTACATTTATTATTTTTCTCTATTTTTGTTGCTACTATTACATTTATTATTTTACTCTATTATTGTTACTATTACATTTATTTTACTCTGTTTTTTATTATTATTAATACATTTATTATTTCACTCTGATATTATTGTTATTACATATATTATTGTACTCTATTTGTTATTATTAAAAGGATACATAAGGGCATTTACATTGAATAAGATGAGAATAATGATCTAATCAGAGTTGGACAGTCTTAAATTAGAGTTTTATGTAAATATTCAAAAACATTTAACCTACTGATGCCTCAATTAATGTAATTTTATTGGTATCTATTTTTATTTCTGAAATTTACCACCTCGGGTTATACTGGAGTCAATGTTTTCCCAGTTTTTTTTGTGGTAAAATTAGGTGCCTTGGCTTATATTCGGGTCGGCTTATACTCGGGTATATATGGTATATAGATGTAATACTATCCATGCTGCACTTTCTTCCACATGGCTCTTCTGTTGTGCTTTTGGAGAATAATTACTACATACATCCTCTCTGTTGCTCTCCTCCAATATCTATCCTCCAGATTGCACCACTATTTTATGATCCTGTTCTTTGTGGTTTTTATTCTTATTTCTTTTCTCACCCCGAGTTTTAACTTAGTGTTCATGTGGTCCGCCCTTCTTTTTATTGTTCTTCTGAATTTGCGTTGTAATGCATATTATCATTTATTGTATTGTTCAATGTGTTATGATTTGTTGTTCTTTTTATATTCTGTTATATTGTATTGTTCTGGGCATGGCCCCATGTAAGCCGCCCCGAGTCCCCGTTGAGGAGATGGTGGCGGGGTATAAAGTTTATTATTATTATTATTATTATTATTATTATTATTATTATTTCCAGGAGGAAGACAAGGCCTCGGGGAAGAAGAAGAGCCGTCCCAAGAAGGACAAGGAGAAGGAGAAGGAGGAGGGGAAGGAGGAGAAGAAGTCGAGGAGAAAGCGGCGGAGCAAAGACAAGGGCGGCAGCGAGATCGACGAATTGGAAGCCTTCCTGGGGGGCCGGGGGGCCGGGCCCACCAAGCAGCGAGGGGGCGGGGACTATGAGGAGCTGTAGGGATGGCCGCCAAAGATGGGGAATTTTGGGGGGAGACAAAGCCCTGGCTTCTTCCCTCCCTCCTTTAAGACTGCTTGAACCCCCCACCCCCTTTCAGAAACAAAACGGCAGACTTACTATTTTTCTCTCTCCGTTGAAAAATAGCCAAGGCCTTGTTGCTAGGCCTCTCCCATGCAAAACAAGGGGAGCAGTTACTGACTCCTTTGTGTCCCCCCCCCCTTTCAAATAATCATGCAAGAAATAATGGCAGAGCTCTTGCTCTTTGCGCCCCATAAATCCCCCTCGAAAACAATGGGTCCTTGCTATTTTTGTACCCGAGACATAGTCACGGATCGGCTGCTCCTCTTTGGCTTTTTCTATTATTATTTTTTTTTGTGGTGGGGAGTCATTGAAAGAAGAGAGGAAGGGTCTCCCTTAATCATGGAGGGGGCCTGCTTTGCTGGCTGCTGTGCAGTTTGGGGGCAAAAGTCAAGGAGAGCCCCCTTTCGGAACCCCCTTGGAGGCCAGGAAGAGAGTGTTTACGATCGTATTATTTCTTATTGAGGCCTCATTGGGGTGACCCCCCCCTCCGTTGAAGGTCTGCGAGGCCTTTCGATCATATTGATAATATTATTAATGAGGACTCATTGGGATGGAATGTTACATGACCCCAAATAACCCCTTACTCACCTGTCTCCATCCTGACCTCTTTTTTTTACCATATGCATCTTTTGTTTGCTTGTTTGTTTGTTTTGCTTCATCCTGAACCGCTGCATGTTTATCCTCTGCATATCCGGCTCCTGTTGCCCGATTCCTCTCTTGCTTTATTGGTGAGTATGTCAACAATCCTTTCCTCCTATCCGCATATATATGAGGGTTATCCGGAAAGTAGTTATAAGGCATGTAGCTCTCGCGGGGAATTTTCACGGGGTTTCGCCGTGTAGCAGGAAGCAAGCGAGCAGTGCCAGTCGTCCATAGCTCATTGACTGGCATTGTGAAGGTTAAATATAAGCGTCCTCATTTTGTTGTCGAAGGCTTTCATGGCCGGGATCACAGAGTTGTTGTATGTCTTTCGGGCTGTGTGGCCATGTTCCAGAAGTATTCTCTCCTGACGTTTCGCCCACATCTATGGCAGGCATATCTCACAACCTCTGAGGATGCCTGCCATAGATGTGGGCGAAACGTCAGGAGAGAATACTTCTGGAACATGGCCATACAGCCCGAAAGACATACAACAACCCCGTCCTCATTTTGTTTCCCTCCCAAGTGTGAAGTTCATTTTTATTTTTATTTTATTTCCAATATTTATATCCCGCCCTTCTTACCCGAAGGGACTCAGGCCGGCTTACAGCATTGGCACAATTAGGTGCCTATACAAAATCAATCAACAATACATAAAATCAGTTAAAAACTATTTAAGTTCATGTTGTAATACGCTACGTAAGGACATGAACGCTGCTGCGATTCGTCACGAAATCATTTTGATTTATGGAGAATGTAATGTCAACACAGCATGTGGCAAAATGGGTACAGAATATTTCTAAAGGACGAAAATTCACGATGGAGACAGAATTGGATAGCCATCTGTTGTGAGTAGTTACGTGGAGAAAATTGAAGGAAATCTTTCTGGTCGCCGCTCAACAATCAACAACCTGCATGAAGGGTTGTTGTATGTTTTCCGGGTTGTATGGCCATGTTCTAGAAGTATTATCTCCTGATGTTTCGCCCACATCTATGGCAGGCATCCTCAGAGGTTGTGAGGATGTCTGCCATAGATGTGGGCGAAACGTCAGGAGAGAATGCGTCTGGAACATGGCCATACAGCCCGGAAAACATACATCAACCCTGTGATCCTGGCCATGAAAGCCTTCGACAACCTACATGAACTTTATCCAAACATTTCCCAAACTGTCGCTCATGAAATCGTAGCTGAAATATGGAAGATTTTGTGTTGTCAAAGGCTTTTATGGCCGGGATCACAGGGTTATTGTGTGTTTTCTGGGCTTTTTGGCCATGTTCCATAAGTATTCTCTCCTTATGTTTCTCCCACATCTATGACAGGCATCCTCACAACCTCTTGAGGATGCCTGCTATAGATGTGGGCGAAACGTCAGGAGAGAATGCGTCTGGAACATGGCCAGACAGGCCGGAAAACTCACAAAAACCCCATGGAAGATTTTCTTCCATTTTTTTTGTGCCATGTGACGATTTTGCGACTAATCGCAGCGCCATTCATGCCCTTAGCATTTAAATAGTGTATTATAGTGAGAACTTGGCAATTGAAGGGAAACAGAATGAGGACACTCAACTCTAACCTTCACAACGCCAGTCGATGTTTCCGTTGTTTGTTTCCGTTGGCTTCCTACTACACAGCAGTGATACCAACTTCCCCCTGCGAAAATAATAATAATAATAATAATAATAATAATAATAATATAATAACTTTATTTTTATACCCCGCCTCCATCTCCCCAAAGGGACTCGGGGCAGCTTACATGGAACGACACAGTTAAAATGTAATTGCATAAAAATGCAATTAAACAATGTAGACAGACTAAAACAACATTACAGCAATATATAAAAGAGCATTAATTCCCTGCGAGAGCTATATGCCTTGTAACTTTACTTTCTGGATAACTCTCCTGTATATATATATATGTATATCTCCTTCTTTTGCATATATATGTTTTGGCATTGGTGTGTCTTTGTCGCCCAAAAAGATCTCAAGGTATTTGCATATCTTTTTCTTTTTTTTGCTGTGTCTTCCCCTCCCTCCCCAAAAGGAAACGTGGCCTATGGCTTTGCTTTGTCACTATATGTCTGCATTACGTGGAACATTCCTCAAATGGGGCTGAAAATGGGGAGATCCCTTTTGCGTTGTTTTGGGGGGGTGCGTTGCATCCCGACCCCCTCCCCCTCATTTTGAGACTCCTTCACTTTAACAACTGCATGGACATCTCAGGTATCTTGGTCTTGGCCTTCGTTGGAGGGCTTCAAACCCTCGGAAAGGTTAACTATATCAAAACACTCCTTTTCTCCCCCCATAATCCGCATCTGAGCCAGTCCTGGTTGTGTTCTATTTTTTGTTATATATATAAATATATATATTGGGGGTGAAGACGACCCCAACAATGGTACACTCCTCCTCCCTTCCGACCGATAAAGCTCTTGGTTGTACGGCTGTCGGACCCTGGTTTCGTTCATGGGGGGCAATGATGGAGGTGGGGTTTACATGGGGTCTAAAGGCAGAGATATAGGATGGGGGGAGGATGTACAATGTCTGGCTTGGAAACAATACAACTGAAAGAGATCTAGGGGTCTTGGTGCACCACAAGTTGAACATGAGTCGAGTGTGATGCTGCAGCAAAAAAGGCCAATTCGAATCTAAGCTGCATCAGTAAGAATAGTGTCTAAGGAAGTCATTACATAAATATATTCCCTGTGAAAGGGATCTAGGTGTCTGTGGTCACCACAAGTTGAACATGAGTCAAGTGTGATGCTGCAGCAAAAAAGGCCAATGCGAATCTAAGCTGCATCAGTGAGAGAATAGTGTCTAAGGAAGTCATTACATAAGTGAATAGTGTCTAAGGAAGTCATTACATAAATATATTCCCTGTAAAAGGGATGTAGGAGTCTTAGAGGATTACAAGTTGAACATGAGTTGAGTGTGATGCTGCAGCAAAAAAGGCCAATTCCAATCTAAGCTACATCAGGAAGTCATTACATAAATATATTCCCTGTGAAAGGGATCTAGGGGTCTGTGTGCACCACAAGGTGAACATGAGTTGAGTGTGATGCTGCAGCAAAAAAGGCCAATGCAAATCTAAACTGCATCAGTAAGAGAATAATGTCTTAAGGAAGTCATTACATAAATATATTCCCTGTGAAAGGGATCTAGGGGTCTTGGTGCACCACAAGTTGAACATGAGTGGAGTGTAATGCTGCAGCAAAAAAGGCCAATGCGAATCTAGGTTGCATTTGTAAGAGAATAGTGTCTTAAGGAAGTTATTACATAAATATATTCCCTGTGAAAGGGGTCTTGATGCACCACAAGTTGAACATGAGTCAAGTGTGATGCTGCAGCAAAAAAGGCCAATGCAAATCTAGGCTGCCTTAGTAAGAGAATAGTGTCTTAAGGAAGTTATTACATAAATAAATTCTCTGTGAAAGCGGTCTTGGTGCACCACAAGTTGAACATGAGTCGAGTGTGATGCTGCAGCAAAAAAGGCCAATGCGAATCAAGTCTGCATTAGTAAGAGAATAGTGTCTAAGGAAGTCATTACATAAATATATTCCCTGTGAAAGGGATCTAGGGGTCTTGGTGCACCACAAGCTGAACATGAGCCAAGAGTGTGAAACAACACCAAAAAAGGCCAATGTGATTCTAGGCTGTATCAAGAGGAGGATAGTGTCCAGATCAAGGGAGTTAATATAGGATATGACTTGATATTTGTACATGCAAAGGATCTAGGAGTCTTCGTGGACCACAAGTTGAACCAGAGCCAACTGTGTTTTTGCAGCAGCAAAAAAGACCAATGTGATTCTAGTCTGCATCAAGAGGAGTCTAATGTCCAGAACGAGGGGATCAATAGTCCCACTCTGTTCTGATTAGTCAAGCCTCACCCGGAATAACAATATCTTATAATAATTATAATTACTATTGTTATATTAATATATATTATAATACAGTATAGTATTATAAGTTGAACATGAGCCAGGACTGTGATGCAGCGGTCCAAAAAGCCAATGTGGTTCTAGGCTACACTTATAGGAGTTTAAGAAAGTTATTAAATCTAAAAATCTATAAAGGGATTTAGGCGTCTTAGTAGAGCACAAGTTGCACATGAGCCGAGAGTGTGATGCGGCAGCTAAAAAGGCCGATGTGATTCCAAAGGCCGCATCTCTTCAAACTGGTTTCTAAATGCTTCTGCATCTGAGCTTGAGCCCAATGTTTATAGTGAGCAATGAAAGGGCTCTGAGTCGGAATTCGGGTCCACTTTGCTGGGCTGGATCTAGGTTTGAATCCCTCCAACTGGAATGAGACCTTGCCATGAAAGCATTTTAAACCTCAAATTAGACACGGTTTGAGTCACATTCCTGTTCTCCCCCCCCCCTTTTTTTTTTGTTCCCACTGATGAGGTTTATTGCCATGGCAACCCAGCAGGAGTGGGTGCCAACATGCCCCCCTAAAAGAAGAAAACAAGGGTTCCTTTATGTGGACTCCAATCCGAGAGTCCAGTCCGGGTTTAAAGGGAGCCTTCCAAAGCCCTGAATCCACTTCAAAGTGCACTTCAAAGAGGTCTTTTAAAGCCCTGCAAAACCCGGTGTGGATTTCTGGTCCACTGGATCTGGATTGAGGAACAATTTTTTGGTTTTTTTCAGTCCCAAAAAGGTGGATTGTGGGGTTTGTAGTCACCAAAAGATGGGGATAATGGGAGTTGTAGTCTGTAGATTCTGGTTTAGGTGGATTGGGGGATTTAGGGTCCCCAAAGGGCGGAAATCTAGGGATTGTGGGGTTTTATAGTCCCAAAAAGGTGGATTGTGGGATCTGTAGTCCCCAAAGGAGTGGATAATGGGAGTTGTAGTTCATGGGGTCCTGGTATTGGGGGGATTGTGGGATTTAGGGTCCCTAAAGGGTGGAAATCTAAGGCAAATTGTGGGGTTTTATAGTCCCAAAAAGGTGGATTGTGGGATTTGTAGTCCCCAAAGGAGTGGATAATGGGAGTTGTAGTTCATGTGTCCTGGTATTGGGGGGATTGTGGGATTTAGGGTCCCCAAAGGGTGGAAATCTAAGGCAGATTGTGGGGTTTTATAGTCCCAAAAAGGTGGATTATGGGGTTTGTAGTCCCAAAGGTGGGGGATAATGGGAACTGTAGTTCATGGGTCTTGGTTAGGATGGATTGTGGGGTCTGGGGTCCTCAAAGGGTGGAAATCTAAGGGGATTGTGGGGTTTTATAGTCCCCAAAAAGTCTTATAGTCCCAAAAACGTCGATTGTGGGATTTGCAGTCCCCAAAGGAGGGGGATAATGGGAACTGTAGTCCATGGGTCCTGGTTAGGGTGGATTGTGGGGTTTGGGATCCCCAAAGGGTGGAAATATAAGGTGTATTGTGGGGCTTTATAGTCCCAAAAAGGATTTATAGTCCCAAAAAGGTGGATTGTGGGGTTTGTAATCCCCAAAGGAGGGTGATAATGGGAATTGTAGTCCATGGGTTCTGGTTTGGGGGGATTGTGAGGTTTAGGGTCTCCAAAAGGGTGGAATCAAGGGCAGATTGTGGGGTTTTATAGTCCCCAAAAAGTCTTATAGTCCCAAAAAGGTGGATTGTGGGGTTTGTAGTCCCCAAAGGAGGGGGGTAATGGGAGTTGTAGTCCATGGGTCCTGGTTAGGATGGATTGTGGGGTTTGGGGTTCCCAAAGAGTGGAGATCTAAGGCAGATGGTGGGGTTTTATAGTCCCAAAAAGGTGGATTGTGGGGTTTGTAGTCCCAAAAATGTGGATTGTGGGGTTTTATAGTCCCCAAAAGGTGGATAATGGGAACTGTAGTCCATGGGTGGATTGTGGGGTTTGGGGTCCCCAAAGAGTGGAAATCTAAGGTGGATTGTGGGGCTTTACAGTCCCAAAAGGGTTTTATAGTCCCAAAAAGGTGGAT
Source organism: Anolis carolinensis (assembly GCF_035594765.1). Classification (NCBI taxonomy): domain Eukaryota; kingdom Metazoa; phylum Chordata; class Lepidosauria; order Squamata; family Anolidae; genus Anolis; species Anolis carolinensis. The sequence continues at coordinate 3,191,566 of NW_026943818.1, forward strand.
TGTGGGATTTGTAGTCCCCAAAGGAGTGGATAATGGGAGTTGTAGTCCATGGGCTCTGGTTTGGGTGGATTGTGGGGTTTTATAGTCCCAAAAAGGTGGATTATGGGGTTTGTAGTCCCCAAAGGAGGGGGATAATGGGAACTGTAGTCCATGGGTCCTGGTTAGGGTGGATTGTGGGGTTTGGGGTTTCCAAAGAGTGGAAATCTAAGGCAGATGGTGGGGTTTTATAGTCCCAAAAAGGTGGATTGTGGGGTTTGGAGTCCCAGAAGGTGGACTTCTGGGAGCTGGAGTCAAAGTACAAGGTGGAATAAGGGAGTGGACGCCGGAAAGAGGTGGAACATGGGAGTTGTAGTCCCAAAAATGTGGGATTGGAGAGCCCTCTAAAAGGTGGATCCTGGATGCCCTGCAAGGCAATCAGGCAAGGCAATGGGCCAATCCTCGGCGGAGGCGTTGCTGGGCTGCAGTTCCCTGGCGCGGCCTGAAGAGGGCGCTGCCAGGCGGCGGTGCGGACGCTGGAATCTTCCGCGCTGGACCCGGCGCAGGTGCGGATGGGAAGGAGGAGGAAAAGGGGGAAAAAGGAGGAGAAGGGAGCCGCCTTTGCCGCAGCAGCAGAAGGAGGAGGAGGAGGAGGAGGAGCAGCAGGTGAGCCTGGGCGATGGAGGGTGGAGGTGGCCTCTTGGCATCCATGCCTTTGCAAGGCTTCTCTCCTTTGCTGCAATGGCTGGGACCCCCAAATCATGCGTTGCAGTGGCCTTTTGCAAGCAGGAGAAAGCCAAAAAAGGGGGCCATCCGGATACCCCCCCTCCCTTATTTCTCCATTGCAACTGGCTTGGAGAAGGCCTTGCACAATCTTACTATGGCATTATTATTAGGATGGTTATTATTGCAGTTGAGATTTTTATCAAATTATTATTATTATTATTATTACTATTGATATAATAATTTCATAATCGTCTGGTAATGACAAATTAATCTTATTATTATTGCAATTGATATGCTTATTAATACCAATCTGTGATGACATTCAGTGGTTATTATTGCAATTATAATTATATTATTCTATGATTCAGTTATTATTGCAACAGATTATTATTGCAACAGATTATTATTATTATTATTATTCAATTATCCAGTTAATGCAACTGATATTATTATTATTATTATTAATAGATTATCCAGTTATTATTGCAACTGATATTATTATTATTATTATTATTATTATTACAGCAAACAGGATAGACATGCTGGATTTCATATCACAAAATCACAAGTCGAACACTTCCCAAGTGTCTAGGACTGTGATTTATTATTATTATTATTATTATTATTATTATTAGATTATCTGGTTATTATTGCAACTGATATTATTATTATTTTATGATTATCCAGTTACTATTGCAACGGATAATTATGTTATTATATACTTATCCAGTTATTATTGCAACTGATATATTTACCAAACGATTGTAAAATTATTATTATTATTGCAATTGCTATGATTATTTCCAAACGATTATGACATTACGAGGTTATTATTGCAATTGATATTATTATTATTATTATTATTATTATTATTGGGTTGCTGTGAGTTTTCTACACTGTCTGGCCATGTTTCCAGAAGCATTCTCTCCTGACGTGTCTCCCACATCTATGGCAGGCATCCTCAGAGGTTGAGTTAACAATTAAATAACAATATAACAAATAAAATTAATTGTATTATAACTTATTATAATTGTTAGTATCATTATCAACTATAAAGGAATTCAACCCATACAATATTTAATATATTGTGGTTCCAGACCTTGCATTCTGGGTTATTCTTAACAGCAACTATTATTATTGGGTTGCTGTGAGTTTTCCAGGCTGTATGGTTCATGTTCCAGAAGCATTCTCTCCTGACGTTTCGCCCACATCTATGGCAGGTATCCTCAGAGGTTGTGAGACATTCCACAGATATATAAACCTCACTTGCCTAGTGAGGTTTATATATCAATAACAAAATTAATTGTATTATAACTTATTATATCCATTATATTGCTATTATTATCATCAACCACAAAGGAATCCAACCAGAATAATTTATTGAGGATCTAGGCCTTGCATTCGGGGCTTTTCTGTAATAATAATAAACATCATCATCATCTCTACTGTGTGTACTATATAACACTAATAATAACAGTATAATGGATAAATATACTATTGTTGTTATTATTATTATTATTTCTATCTCATTTTATATCTCTTTTAAGAGACTCAAGGCGGCTACTATTAATATTAACAGGAAAACGTTGGGGAAATTAATTTACTTTTCGGAGGAATTTGTCACCCGTCTTCCTTTTAGTCCAACGAATAAAAGGCCTAAAATAACACTCTCCTATTTTCATTTGGGGCTTTTATTCATTGGGATACTCCATTCCCTAAGGGCTCAATGAGACCCACTTTATTCAGGAAACAAAACCATTAATAAAACCCTCCATTAGCTTAAAAGTCTTGCTGCCTGGCAGGCAATGTTTGTATATATACATATACACACATATAGGAATCAATATAAATTTCCAATGTTGGCCCCATCTTTGTCATTCTCATTTTCCTTTTTCTAATAGCAACTCTCTAATAACAGGTACAATAATACTTTTAATACAATAATAATACTTTGAATGCAATAATACTAGTAATAATACTTTGACTAATTGTCTGTTTAGTTCCGTTTTAATGTTTTACAATGATGCTATAGATTTCAAACTTTGGTATTATTATTTAAAATATTTGTGAGCTGCTTTGCATCTCAATCCAAAGCGGGCAATAATAATAATAATAATAATAATAATAATAATAATAATAATAATAATAGTAGTAGTAGTAATAATATGCAATAGCTGTGACTGTGTATTTTGTATATAAACAATAGATCTCTTGTAGATAATGTAATATTGATAATATTATAATGTATTATGATATAATATTGATAATATATTGAAATATTAATTATATATTAAATGTAATACAGTAGAGTCTATTTATTTATTTACAGTATTTATTTACAGTATTTACAAAAATGTGTTGGATAATCCAACGTTCTGGATTATCCAACGCATTTTTGTAGTCAATGTTTTCAATGCATTGTGATATTTTGGTGATAAATTCATAAAATACAGTAATTACTACATAGCATTAATGTGTAATGAACTACTTTTTCTGTCAAATTTGTTGTATAACATGATGTTTTGGTGCTTAATTTGTAAAATCATAACCTATTTTGATGTTTAATAGGCTTTTTAAAAATCTCTCCTTATTATCCAACATATTCGCTTATCCAACGTTTTGCCGGCCCATTTATGTTGGATAAGTGAGACTCTACTGTATTACTAATAATTTTACAATATACTGATATAGTACAATATAGCAATTTAATGCTAGTATTGTACTATGCTAATAATCACTCACTTATCTAATGTTCTGGATTATCCAACACATTTTTGTAGTCAATGTTTTCAATATATCGTGATATTACTAATCTTACTAATAATATTACAATATATTGACACAGTACAATATAGCAATTTAATGCTAGTATTGTACTATGCTAATAATATAATGTATTGTATAATTTGTAAGCCACTCTGAGTCCCCTTTGGGGTGAAAAGGGCGGGATATAAATGTAGTAAATAATAATAATATTAATGATAATAATAATAATAATAATAATAATAATAATGTGCATAATTCCATTTTAATATTTCTATATTGTGGAGTCTCAATAGGGGTAAAAGCAGAATATAATAATATTAGGACATGGATGTGAATGAGGCCCTGCTCCTCATTTTCCTCTCTCCTATTTCTGCTTGACCGCCGGAGGCTCCGGTCATTGACCCCGTGTCCAGCTCCGGCCAAAGTCGCTCTGCATCCCATTCCTGCCAAGGAAGGAATTTCCCATCATGCTTTGCCCCTGCTTCCGATGCGTGTGTGTGCACACGCCTGTGTGTCAGGCAACCATGGCAACCGTGTGTGTGAGACAGAGAACCCTGATGAATGCCAACTGGTGAGTCTCCGCATCCATTGACTTTCATGACGAAAATGCTCCCCAGGAGGAAAACTGACCAGAAATGTACCGGCCCTTTAAGAGCGTTCCTGCAGAGCGACTTGCATAGAGCAGCACAGCAGGCAAGGCAAATAAAGACATATATATAGAATATGGATTTAATATGAATATCCAGACAGAACATATGGGAAGGTATAGTATGCTATAGTATAGTCTTTCTGAAGGGGGCTGCGAAGACCCTTCTCAAAAGGACTTATGTAATGGATATGGGGATTGTTTGGGGCAGACCTTGACATAGGTTTTCTGTATCTCTTTGCAGCTTGAGATGGAGCCGAGGGGTCAGACGGGGCCAGTGTTGCCTGTGTATAAACCATCCGTCCCCCAGACAGGTAAGGGACTCATGACCCCATGCATCGATCTCGATATTATTTATTTATTTGCTACATTTATATCCTGCTCTTCTCACCCCGAAGGGGACTCAGAGCGGCTTACAAATCAAATGAACATACAATATATTATTAGCATAGCACAATATAAGCATTAAATCACTATATTGTACTATATCATTATATGGTAATATTACAGTAGAGTCTCACTTATCCAACATAAACGGGCCGGCAGAACGTTGGATAAGTGAATATGTTGGATAATAAGGAGGGATTAAGGAAAAGCCTATTAAAATCAAATTAGATTATGATTTTACAAATTAAGCACCAAAACATCATGTTATGCAACAAATTTGACAGAAAAAGTAGTTCAATACGCAGTAATGCTATGCAGTAATTACTGTATTTACGAATTTAGCACCAAAATATCACGATATATTGAAAACATTGACTACGTTGTATAAGCGAGTGTTGGATAAGTGAGACACTACTGTATTAGTAATATTACATTTAATATATAATATATAATTAATATTATTACATTGTATTATTAGTAGTATAATATTGTATTCCATTATAATATTACTAGCTGTTCCCGGCCACGCATTGCTGTGGCTAGGACTTAATTTTTCTTTTCTTTTTGTTGTATGAACGTAGAGGTGTGGATGAGAGGTTGTGCTGTCAAATTTCAAGGTTGTGGGGCGTTTAGTTTAGTTGTTTTGTCCGGTGTCGTGATTCCATTACCCTTTTATATATATAGATTAATATTATATGTATATACAATATATTATATATTTATAAATTTATATATATATATATATATATTGTATATACTCAAGTATAAGCCTAGTTTTTCAGCTGTTTTTTAAGACTGAAAAAGCCCCCCTCGGCTTATACTCAGGTGAGGGTCCTGGTTGGCTTATATTTGGGTCAGCTTATACTCGAGAATATATGGTACATGTACAGTAGAGTCTCTCTTATCCAACACTCGCTTATCCAACATTCTGGATTATCCAACGCATTTTTGTAGTCAATGTTTTCAATATATCATGATATTTTGGTGGAAATTTGTAAATACAGTAATTACTACGTAGCATTAATGTGTAGTGAACTACTTTTTCTGTCAAATTTGTTGTATAACATGATGTTTTGGTGCTTAATTTGTAAAATCATAACCTAATTTGATGTTTAATAGGCTTTTCCTTAATGCCTCCTTATTATCCAACATATTCGCTTATCCAACGTTCTGCCGGCCCGTTTATGTTGGATAAGTGAGACTCTACTGTATTATTTTTCTCTATTATTATTGGTATTATTACATTTATTATTTTTCTCTATTATTGTTGCTACTATTACATTTATTTTACTCTATTTTTATTATTATTAATAATACATTTATTATTTCACTCTGATCTTATTATTATTATTATATTTATTATTTTACTGTATATTATTCTCTATTATTGTTGCTACTATTAATATATTTTACTCTATTATTATTATTAATACATTTATTATTTCACTCTGATCTTATTATTATTATTACTACATTTATTATTTTACTCAATTTATTATTGTATTATTTTCCTGTATTTATTATTATTATTATTATTACATGTATTATTTTACTCTGTTATTATTAAAAGGATACATAAGCACATTTACATTGAAGAAGATGAGAGTAATGATTTGATCAGAGTTGGACAGTCTTATCTTAAATTTGAGCTTGATGTAAATATTCAAAAACATTTAACCTACTGATGCCTGAATTAATGTAATTTTATTGGTATCTATTTTTATTTCTGAAATTTACCATCCTTGGCTTATACTGGTCAATGTTTTCCCAGATTTTTTGTGGTAAAATTAGGTGTCTCGGCTTATATTCAGGTTGGCTTATACTCGAGTATATACGGTAGTAATATTACATTTAATATATAGTATATAATTAATATTATATTGTATTATTAGTAGTATAATATTGTATTTCATTATAATATTATTATCAATATTATATGTATATACAATATATTATATATTTATAAATTATTATAAATTTTTTTTATATATATATATATATATATATATATATATACACACACACACACACACACACACACACACACATACATACATACATATATAAAATTAGCATAGCATGTTGCTATGGCACAGGAGACAAGATGGAACTATCTTCCTGGCTCTCAGGTTGGTATGATGATAATAGGGCAAGATCAGGGTCGCACACCCAGCCCAGGTGGCTTTGGGGAAAGAATGTATTGCACAATATTTCCCTATCCTAAAATGATACATTTTAATATATTGGTTTTATGGTTCCCGTCCCCTTGATCTGGTCATGTAAGTGTGATTTATTGTTATAATTGTATTATTTTACTTTGTTGTTATGTAATGTTTGTGTTTGCTTTTATGACTGTAAACCGCCCTGAGTCCCAACCGGGAGATAGGGCGGTATATAAATAAAGTTTTATTATTATTATTATTATTATTATTATTATTATTATTATTATTATTAACGTACCTGAGCAGGTGAGCCTAGGTTGGACACCCGGTCCCTCCAATTGGCCCCTGAATAGAAAAGGGCACCTCTTTATGTTTTGGGAGAGTGAAGGCTGGATCAGCAATTGAATGTGATTGAATTTTTGCATGACTACGTTATGTTAATAGTAATTATGTTGATGTTTTAACGTGTCTGTACTGTATGTTCTGTGTTTGGTAATTGAATGTTTTACCCATGTTGGCAACCGTCCTGAGTCCCCTTGCGGAGATAGAGCGGTATATAAATAAAGTTTTATTATATACTGTATATACTTGAGTATAAGCTGACCTGAATATAAGCCAAGGCACTTAATTTTACCACAAAAAAACTGGGAAAACATTGACCCCAGTATAAGCCGAGGGTGGTAAATTTCAGAAATAAAAACAGATACCAATAAAATTACATTAATTGAGGCATCCGTGGTTTAAATATTTTTGAATCTTTACATCAAACTGTAATTTAAAATATGAATGACAAACTCTGATTAAATCATTATTTTCATTTTCTTCAATGTCAATGTGCTTATGTATTGTTTTAATAATCATAGAGTGAAATAATATATGTAATAATAATAATAAATGCAGAAAAATAATAAATGTATTAGTAATAAAAATAGAGTAAAATAATAAATGTATTAGTAATAAAAATAGAGTAAAATGAATGTAAAATAACAATAATACAGTAAAATGATAAATGTAATACAATAGAGTCTCACTTATCCAACACTCGCTTATCCAAGCTTCTGGATTATCCAACGCATTTTTGTAGTCAATGTTTTCAATATATCATGATATTTTGGTGCGAAATTCGTAAATACAGTAATTACTACATAGCATTACTGCATACTGAACTACATTTTCTGTCAAATTTGTTGTATAACATGATGTTTTGGTGCTTAATTTGTAAAATCATAAACTAATTTGATGTTTAATAGGCTTTTCCTTAATGCCTCCTTAGTATCCAACATATTCGCTTATCCAACGTTCTGCTGGCCTGTTTATGTTGGATAAGTGAGATTCTACTGTAATAATAATTAATAGAGTAAAATAATAAATGTAACAATACCAATAATAATAGAGAGAAATAATAAATATACCATATATGCTTGAGTATAAGCTGACCTGAATATAAGCCCATCAGGACCCTCACCCGAGTATAAGCCGAGGAGGCTTTTTTCCAGTCCTAAAAAAGGCCTGAAAAACTAGGCTTATACTCAAGTATATACAGTACTATATTATTAAGGAGGGGTCAAACTGTACTGGTTAGAGCAGGGGTCCCCAAATTAAGGCCCGGGGGCCGGATACGGCCCTCTGAGGTCATTTACCTTGCCCCCGCCCTCAGTTTTATAATATAATATATTGTATATACATATAATATTGATAATATTATTATAATGTAATACAATATAACACTAATAATAATACCATATAATAATATTAATTATATATTCTATATTCTAATATATATATTAGTAATATATTCTATATTACTAATAATATTACAGTACAGTGGTATAGTTCAATATCTATATATATAAAAGGATAAAGTTGCGGGCGCAGTGACTATAACAACAAAACTAAACATCCCAGAAATATGAAACTTGGCAACACAATGCAAAAGCCTTGCCTCCCGGTTACAACAACACAACCACACCACAAAACCACAATCCGGACCCACAAAACTCACAACAACACATCATGACTACCTAGAAACACAAAACTTGGCAACACAACACAAAAGCCTTGCCTCCCGGTTGTAACAACACAATCACACCACAAAACCACACTGGACCCACAAAACTCACAACAACGCATCGTGACTATAACAACACAACTAAATGCCCCAGAAATACAAAACTTGACAACACAACGCAAAAGCCTTGCCCCTCATGGTTGTAGCAACACAACCACACCACAAAACCACAATCCGGATGCACAAAACTCACAACAAAGCATCGTGACTATAACAACACAACTAAACGCCCCAGAAATACGAAACTTGGCACACAACTAAATGCCCCAGAAATACAAAACTTGACAACACAACGCAAAAGCCTTGCCTCCCGGTTGTAACAACACAACCACACCACAAAACCACAATCCAGACCCACAAAACTCACAACAACGCATCGTGACTATAACAACACAATTAAACGCCCCAGAAATACAAAATTTGACAAAACAACGCAAAAGCCTTGCCTCCCGGTTGTAACAACTCAATCACACCACAAAACCACAATCCAGACCCACAAAATTCACAACAATGCATCATGACTATAACAACACAACTAAATGCCCCAGAAATACGAAACTTGGCAAAACAATGCAAAATCCTTGCCTCCCAGTTGTAACAACACAATCACACCACAAAACGCAATCCGGACCCACAAAACTCACAACAATGCATCGTGACTATAACACCACAACTAAACGCCCCAGAAATATGAAACTTGGCACACAACTAAACGCCCCAGAAATACAAAATTTGACAACGCAACGCAAAAGCCTTGCCTCCCAATTGTACGAACACAACCACACCACAAAACCACAATCCGGATCCAGAAAACTCACAACAATGCATCGTGACTATAACAACACAACTAAACGCCCCAGAAATACAAAACTTGACAACACAACGCAAAAGCCTTGCCTCCCGGTTGTAACAACACAACCACACCACAAAACCACAATCCGGACCCACAACACTCACAACAACACATCGTGACTATAACAACACAATTAAACCGGATGGCCATCTGTCTGAGGGGTTTGGGTGGGGTCTTCCTCCATGACAAAAATAAAGGGGTTGGACTGGATACAAACTACAAATTCCAGCACCCCATGGCATGGAGTCCATGCATTTCAATTAGAGGCCTCTTCCTTCTCCCTTTCCCCGCCATCCAACCCACTGACCCAGTTCCATGGCTCCGCAGGCAGGAAAGGCTGGGACGGATAGAACGAAGGAAGGAGGGAAGGGAAGCGAAGGAACGCCAGGGACAAGAGCCCTCCCTCTCTGCCCGGAAGGCCAAGAGCAAAAGGGTGAGAAAGCCCATTGATCCGGTTATATTTACCCTCCTTTCTGACCAGTGTGTTCTTATCAGCGAGCTCAGGATCGGAGCAGAGAAAGGGAACAGCATAGGAATAAAGGAAACAAGGAGAGCACCCAGTCTATCTATCCATCCACTCATCTATCCATCCACTCACCCACTAATAATAAACACCTACACAGGCAAGAATCAGCCATGTACTGAGTCTACAAGGCCATTCAGTGCTCATCCACCTCCCGAATCCCTACATTCACACTTGGCCTCCAAAAAAACAATTACAATAATAACAATGACAACAACAACAATAAGAATCTACCCCATCACAGGCAAGAAGCAGCCAGGCACTGAGGCTGAGAGGCCAGTCAGTGCTACACTGGGCCTCCAAAAAACAATACAGTAGCATCTAACTTATCCAGCCTTCATGACCACTACAACAACAACAATAATAAACACCTACACAGGCAAAACAAAAAAAAGAGTATTGTACCAGAATAAGATGTAAACCGCACTCAGCAGAATCAGACATCACAATTAACAACAAACCAAAGACAACAGGGATCTCAAGCAATTATCAATCAACACAAAAATTGAAGAAGGTAACAGACTTCAAATACTACTACTAATGTGAGTATAAAGAAGGGTGGAGGTCACAGCATAAATACAACCTAATGTAGACTGACCAACACCACCAGACTAAGCCACAGCAACGCGTGGCCGGGCACAGCTAGTAGTAATATATAATGCTAATATTGTGCTATGCTAATAATATAATATATTGTATGTTACATATAATTTGTAAGCCACTCTGAGTCCCCTTTGGGGTGAGAAGGGTGTGATACAAATGTAGTAAATAAATGCAGTAAATAAATAAATAATAAATAAATACATTTTAGACTTAGGCTCACCCAAAGTCTGAAATGACTTGAAGGCACACAACAACAACGACAACAACAACGACAACAACAACGACAACAACAACCCTAACTAACTTGACTATCTCATTGGCCAGAAGCAGGACCACACTTCCCATTGAAATCCTGATAAATGTATGTTGGGTTAAAATTGTTTTTATTTTTAAATATTGTATTGTTCTTTCATTGTTCTTGTTGTTGTTGTTGTTTTTGTATTACAAATAAGACATGAGCAGTGTGCATTGGAATTTGTTTGTATTTTTTTTTTTCAAATGATAATCCGGCCCCTCAACAGTCTGAAGGATGGTGGACCAGCCCTCGGATTAAAAAGTTTGAGGACCCCTGGGTTAGAGACTAGTCTGTAAAAGGTCCAAGGGATCCGGGGAGAGCTTTTATAGCAGCAGTGCAACTATTGTTTCTTTTAAACAGGATGTAAAATCCCCCTCCATTAGAGAGGCATTAATAATTTGTTGTATTTGAGACCAAACTGCCTCTCCCCCCTGGACAACTAGTCAATGTGGGTCAGAATAGAGGCCAAATAGAGTAGGGCTGTGCTGGTTCTGCAGTGTAGATGCACCCAAAGAAGGGGCAAAGGCCCGCCTTTTATCTCCCCCAAACCCTGTTTCTCTTCCTTTTCTCCTTTCCAGGCCTGGTTTTGGGCTGAGATGACGACGACGATGTGAGGGAGCAGAGAGCGGACTCTAAGATGACCCGAACGGACCCTCCTGACATCCTGGTCTCGACGGTGTGTCCGGATATCCGCGTCTCCGCGACCGCCCCCTCCCTCCCCGCCGCCTCTGCCGGCCGGCCCTCCAGGCCATGCGAGACCCCCATGTCGTCCTTCCGGCAAACCCAGGAGCCCCAGCCCTTTAACAAACGCCACTGCCGCAGCTTCGACTTCTTGGAGTCCCTCGACGGCGACGGCGACGTGGTCCCAGCCGCCTCTCCGGCCATGGAGCGCCTCTTCCGCAGGGCCCCCACGCCGGAGCCCTCCTCCGCCCCCGCCGCCCGGAAGCCGTCCACAAAGGCCGCTCTGATGGAGGAGTACTCGGCCAGCAAGGCCCACTCCCGAGGGAGGGAGCCCCCCAAGGAGCAGGCCCTGCGGCCGACGGAGGCCAAGCGCCGGCCCCGCTCCAAGAGCGCCCCCCGCTCCAAGCCCTCCTTCGCCCCGGTGGCCGTGCCCCTAACGGCCACCCAGTCCCCGCCGGCCCCAGTCCGGAGAGGCCGCGAGGCCCACCGGACGCCCCAAGAAGAGGCCTCTCCGCCCCGGAGAGAGGCTGGCTACACCTCCATGAAGGCCCTCATGAGCGAGGTGCACCCCATCAAGCTCCAGCCCCAGCGCAGTAGCCGAGCGGGTGGCGGAGGGAGCCGCATCTCCCCGCTCTGCGTCTCTGGTGCCAACTGCTATGAGGAGGCCCCCCAAGCTCCCCTGCCCCCCGCTGTCCACGTCAAGCGGCGGATGGACATCAAGCCGGATGAGGCCACTGTCCTGCACGCCGCCCGCACTGCCACTGCCGCCAAGCCCAGTTATGGGGAGGCCCCTTTGGCCTGGCCGCTGCGCCCAGCGTCCACTGCCCACCAAAGCCTCACCGTGCCCAGCAGCCGGCAGGTGTCCATGTCCCGGACCCCAACTCCCAGTGACACCTACAGCGGGGACCACCGGATGCTGCCCCCGTTCCCTGCTGACCACTTCTATGACGGGATCCCCGTTCCGCCGGAAGCGGGTTCCGTGCCCTACGCCCCTTACGTGCCAACCAAGTTCTTCTACACTGAGGAGTCCACCGGCGGTGGAGGCAGTTTCCCACTGAAGGGCTCTGGCTATGAGGGGTATGCACCCCATTACGGGCCCCCCGTCCTCCCTCCGCCCCAGGCGATTTACGCAGAGGAGCCCCCTTTGCAGAGCAGCTTTCACCCCATTCCGGGAAGAAGGTTCTTTATGGAGGACGGCCGAGCGCATTACCCAGTCCAAGAGGCCCCTGCTCGCAGCTACTACGGCGATGACCCCCGCTTCTACCCCTCCCGGACGGTCCCCGTGAACACCGTTTATGCCGAGGACCCCCGGGCCTTTCCCGCCGTGGCATCCAGCCCCCGGGTCTTCTACGCAGAGGACTACGGGAAATACCATGAGCGGGAAGCCATGTCCCGGACCTACCCACATCCCCGGAGCGCCCCCCACGTCAGCGAATGGTATTACCCCGACCGGGGGGTCGCCCTGCCCTATCAGACGTGGCAGGTGTCCCGCATGCCTCCACAGCCACCCCCGGCACCAAACCCGCCCACCATGCTGTCCTCGTGGCATGCTGGCTACAGTGTTGGTCCCACTCCCCGGCTGGGCACAGACGCGCAGCGGCACTACTCCAAGTCGTGGGACAACATCCTGGCGCCTCATGCACGCCGGGAGGACCCCCTCGCGCGTGGGCGCAGCTATGAGAACCTCCTGGCCCGTGACCCGCACCGTGCCTTGTCCCCTGACGACCGCCGCCCACCCGTCGTGGTCAATCTCTCCAGCTCGCCCAAGCGCTACGCCGCCCTCTCGCTGTCAGAGAACTCCCTCCTGGAGAAGATGCACGGTCCGGATGGCGTCAGTGTCGGGCGCCATGGGTGGTTCGTCACCCCGGAGATCACCATCACAGACAACGACATCCGTGCCGGCAACGGGTTCTGCAAGGGTGACCGGCGCTCGGCCAGCTGGGATGTCCTGGATTCAGGGGAGGGGCGGGAGAGGGGCTGCGGCCCGACGTGGCCGTACGTCTTGGACCCCGGGGCCAAAGAGAGCGCCACCCGGCAGCGCAGCCTGGAGCAGCTGGACGAGCTGATCACCGACCTGGTCATCGACTACAAGCCTCCCTCTCTCTGCCCGTCCAGCGAGGTGAGCAACCTGGCGGAACAGCTCCGGAAGCTGATCAGCGACAGCTTGGCCTTGCCACCGAAGAAGCCGGAGTCGTGGAAAGCGCCAGAGCCGCTGCCCACCAAGGAGCAGCCGGGGCGGAGTGCCTTCCACGCGGAATTGCGCAAGGACCAGGGCCGGTGGCCGGCGGACGCCTTCGAGAGGCCTGCCAACCCGTCTGCGGCGGACGTTTCGCCGGAGCTGAGCCCCGACGAGGACGAGGGCGACGAGGACGAGGGCGGCAACGTGATGATGTGCTCCAACGCCAAGTGCCGCCGGACGGAGACCATGTTCAACGCCTGCCTGTACTTCAAGTCCTGCCACAGCTGCTACACCTACTACTGCTCCCGGCACTGCCGCCGCGAGGACTGGGACACCCACAAGGAGAGCTGCGTCTACGGCCGGGTGGGCAGCACCTGCCGCCACGTGCTGCAGTTCTGCCGGGAGAGCGCCGCCGTGCACAAGGCCTTCTCCCGCGTGGCCAAGGTGGGCTTCCTCTCCCGGGGCCGCGGGGTCCTCTTCCTGGGCTTCCCCAGCGCCGGCTCGGCCGAGAACTTCCTCCAGTTCGGCCTGGAGAGCCTCCTCATGTCGCCCACCTACCTGTCCCTGCGGGAGCTGGAGGGCTACTCGGACAACCTGGGGGACTACGCGCGGGAGCTGCGGGAGGCCGGCCAGCGCTACGACCCCGAGGAGTGCTTCCTGCTGAACGTGACTGTGGCCGTGGGGCAGGGCCTGCCCGAGGGGCCCTCCCCGAAGGCCCCGGTGCCCACCGTCCGCAAGTTCGCCAAGGTGGCCCTGGCCTCCTCCGCCAGCCCCGAGAGGGCCCAGGGGGGCGCCCCACCCCGCCGGAAGGACGCCATGGAGACCCTGATCCTGACCCCGCCCCCTGGGACGGCCGACCTGGACCAGGAGGGCGAGGAGGGGCGCAAGGCCCGGCAGGTCTGCTTCATCCACATCCAGCGCGAGCTGCGCACCCGCGGGGTCTTCCTGCGCCACGAGTTCCCCGCCGTCTACGAGCGGCTCTGCGCCTTCGTGGAGGGCGGCCGGCGCTTCACCCCCACCACCATCTACCCCCTGGACAAGCGGACCGGCAAGCCCTTCATGTGCATGATCATGGCCGCCTCCGAGCCCCGCACCCTGGACTGGGTGGCCAGCCCCCACCTCCTGGACGACCTCATGTGACCCCGGCACCCCCCCCATCGCCGCCCCCCCCCCACCACCATACCCGCCCTGCCGCTTTTCTCCTCCTGGATTTCTTCTCTCCCTTCCTGCTTCCCTCCCTCTCCTTTCTTCCTTCCTTCCTCCTTTCTCTTCCTCATCTTCCTCCATCTTCGTTTGTTCCTTTTCCCTTCCTTCTTTCCTTCCTTCCCTCTTTCTTTCCTCCTTCCTTCCTTCCTTCCTTCCTTCCTTCCTTCCTTCCTTGCTTCCTTCCTTCCTTCCTTCTTTCTCTTCCTTATCTTCCTCCCTCCATCTTCATTTGTTCGTTTTCTCTCCTTTCTTTATTCCTTCCTTCTTTCCTTCTTCCTTCTCACATCCATCTTCCTCCATCTTCATTTGTTCCTTTTCCTCTTCCTTCCTTTCTTTCCTTCTTCCTTCTTTCCTTCCTTCCTTCTTTCTCTTCCTCATCTTCCTCCCTCCATCTTCGTTTGTTCCTTTTCCCTCCCTTCCTTCTTTCCTTCCTTCTTTCCTTCCTTTCTTTCTTCCCTCTTTCCTTCCTTCCTTCTTTCCTTCCTTCCTTCCTTCCTTCCTTCTTTCTCTTCCTCATCTTCCTCCATCTTCATTTGTTCCTTTTCTTTTCCTTCCTTCCTTCCTTCCTTCCTTCCTTCCTTCCTTCCTTCCTTCCTTCCCACATGTGGAAACATTCAGATTTTCTTCCCTCCTCCTCCTCTCTTCCTCTCCTTTGCTTCTTTCTTTTTTTCCGCCTCTTTTTTTCTTTTCTTTTCTTTTCTTTTTCTCTTCCTTCCTTCCTCCCTCCCTCCCTCCCTTCCTTCCTTCCTTCCTTCCTTCCTTCCTTCCTTCCTTCCTTCCTTCTTCGTTCTCCCTTCCATCTCACTTGGAAACATATTTAGATTCCTTCTTTTCTTTCTTTCCCTCCCCTCCCCTCCCCTTCCTTCCTTCCTTCCTTTCTTCCTTCGTTCCCTTCAATCCCATATTGACATTCCTTCCTTCTTTCCTTCCTCTTCCTCCCCTCCTTCCCTTCCTTCTCTTCCTTCCTTCCCACGTGTGGAAACATTCAGATTTTTTTCTTCCCTTCTCCTCCTCCTCTTCTCTTCCTCTCCTTTGCTTCTTTCTTTTTTTCCGCCTCTTGTCCATCCCACCTGGAGACATATGATTGGCATGTTTCACATCGTCTTTAATGGAGCTCCAATGCCTCCAAGGGCTTAGGGATGGAAGGGCGATCTAGTCCACTGGCATCAATAGTGTAGGTTTTGGCCCTCGAGACTATAATGGTGCTACCTCTCTCTCTGGACTGGGCCAGGGATGGGATTGTTTGCTTGACCGTGGCCCGAAGCTGAGGCTTCTGGGAGTTGTAGTCCTGGCCCAGGAACCCCTTTGGCTTTCCCTCTGGAGAGCTGGGGCTTCCGGCCAAACGGTGATTGAATGTCAATCCTCCATCTTCAAAGGCAGTCTACCATACAACACAAAGGGGCCATTTATGGGACTACAGATCCCATGCTGCTGGGAGTTGAAGTTTGACAAGGGTGAAACAAAAAGAGAGGCATTTTCGGATGGCTTGGCCAGTAGGGAGAAATGAAAGAGTGATGATGATGATGATGATTATTATTATTTTATTGTATGACACAGCAAACATGATAGATATGCTGGATTTCGTATCACAAAATCACAAGTCGAGCACTTCCCAAGTGTCTAGGACTTATTATTATAGTAGAGTCTCACTTATCCAACATACACGGGCCAGCAGAATGTTGGATAAGCGAATATGTTGGATAATAAGGAGGGATTAAGGAAAAGCCTATTAAACATCAAATTAGGTTATGATTTTACAAATAAAGCACCAAAACATTATGTTAGACAACAAATTTGACAGAAAAAGTAGTATTCTACTACTTTGTAGTAATTACTGTATTTACGAATTTAGCACCAAAATATCACGCTGTATTGAAAACATTGACTACAAAAATGCGTTGGATAATCCAGAACGTTGGATAAGTGAATGTTGGATAAGTGAGACTCTACTGTATTATTATTATATTGTATGGCACAGCAAACAAGATACAGTAGAGTCTCACTTATCCAAGCTAAACAGGCAGGCAGAAGCTTGGATAAGCGAATATCTTGGATAATAAGGAAAAGCCTATTCAACATTAAATTAGGTTATGATTTTACAAATTAAGCACAAAAACATCATGTTATACAACAAATTTGACAGAAAAAGTAGTTCAATACGCAGTAATGTTATGTAGTAATCACTGTATTTACGAATTTAGCACCAAAATATCACGATGTATTGAAAACCTTGACTACAAAAATGTGTTGGATAATCCAGAATGTTGGATAAGTGAATGTTGGATAAGTGAGACTCTATTATTATTATTATTATATTGTATGGCACAGCAAACAAGATACAGTAGAGTTTCACTTATCCAAGCTAAACAGGCCGGCAGAAGCTTGGATAAGTGAATATCTTGGATAATAAGGAGGGATGAAGGAAAAGCCTATTAAACATCAAGTTAGATTATGATTTTTACAAATGAAGCACCAAAACATCATGTTAGACAACAAATTTGACAGAAAAAGTAGTTCAATATGCGGTAATGCTATGTAGTAATTACTGTATTTATGAATTCAGCACCAAAATATCACGATGTATTGAAAACATTGACTACAAAAAGCGTTGGATAATCCAGAACATTGGATAAGTGAATGTTGGATAAATGGGACTCTACTGTATTATTATTATATTGTATGGCACAGCAAACAAGGCAGATATGCAGGATTTCGTATCACAAAATCACAGTCAAACACTTCCCAAGTGTCTAGGACTTATTATTATTATTTCATTATGACACAGCAAACAAGATAGATATGCTGGATTTCGTATCACAAAATCACAGTCAAGTTTCTAGGACTGTGTGATGTATTTTCGGATGATGCGCGCAGATCCCAGTAGGGTGGCCTTTTGCAGTTGGCAGATCGTAATTTTGTCAATGTCTATTGTTTCCAAATGCCGGCTGAGATCTTTTGGCACGGCACCCAATTATTATTATTATTATTATTATTATTGACACAACGACATAGTCTGACACAGCAAACAAGATAGATATGCTGGATTTCGTATCACAAAATCACAAGTCGAACACTTCCCAAGTTTCTAGGACTGTGTGATGTATTTTCGGATGATGCGCCCAGATCCCAGTAGGGTGCACCTTTTGCAGTTGTTGTTGTTGTTATTATTATTGTTTTTGGGGAGTCTTTCCTTGCCAAGGAAAGCAGCCAAAAGCCTAGGGTTTTGAAGGAAAGGAGCAATACATAATGACATCTTCCCTGCTCCTCTTTATCAAGGAGGTATCTACACTGGAGAGTTAACCCAGTTTGGCCCCACTTTGTCACTGCCATGCACTCTTTTTGAGCCAGACCTTGCAAAACTCCATCTCCCATATTGCTGAGTTGGCGGGATCCAGATCAAGGGATGGTGAAAGAAAAGATGGGGATGGGGTTGCCATGGAAACGCCGCGGATGGGGTTGCCGTGGAAACGTGGAGCATCCTCCCTCCCTCGTGGACCGGAGTGATGCAAGCAGGGTGTGTTTTGTCCATTCAGGCCATGGAAATGCCATAATTTTGGGGCCAAACAACAATGAAAGTTTAATCTATATATATAAAAGGGTAATGGAATCACGGCACCGGACAAAACAACTAAACTAAACGCCCCACAACCTCGAAAATTGACAGCACAACCTCTCATCTACGCCTCTACATTCATACAACAAAAAGAAAAGAAAAATTAAGTCCTAGCCAAAGCAATGTGTGGCTGGGCACAGCTAGTAATATATATATATACTAGCTGTGCCCGGACACGCGTTGCTGTGGCAAAGTGGTGGTGGATTGTTGTGGATTTTTATTTGATGTTATTTTTATTTTTTAATTAATTTTATTGTAAGTTATCTTTTTATTATATTTTATTATTTTATTGTATTATTTTTAGTTATTTTCTGTTATGATCGTATTTTATTGTATTAATTTTTTAGTGTGTTTAATTCTTTCTTAGTGTTTTTTATTATTTTTTATTGGGTTGCTAGGAGACCAAGTGGGCAGAGCTTAGCCCTCTAACTGGCAGCAATTGGATAAACACAATTATTCCTCTCCCTCTAATTAGGACTTTATTTTTCTTTTCTTTTTGTTTTATCAACCTAGAGCCGTGGATGATGGGTTGTGTTGTCAAATTTCAAGGTTGGGGGGCCTCTAGTTTTGTTGTTTTGTCCGGTGCCCTGATTCCATCACTCTTTTATATATGTAGATTAGAGAGAGAGAGTGGGGGTGATGGGAGTTGTAGTCCACCCATGTTGATGTATGCCCCTCTTTCCTCTCTCAAAGCGGGAGCTGCCTCTCCTGGATCAAGTCCGTCTCTGCCCAGACTCGCCTTTGTTTGGTCCGCCCGCCCTTGGAAAACTGCACATCCCGGCACTCAAGGGCTCCCCGTTTTAACTTGGTCGGCTGCCTGGGAACATACGGAGGCTTCATTAACACGATTGGAAGGATGGTTGCGATGTCTAGTGGGGATGATGGGAGTTGTAGGCAGTCCTCTCTCCAAAAAGGTTGCTTTTAATAGATGCCTGTTCGTCACAATTGTTGGGGTGGGATGGATAAAAGGGGTGGGTGGGGGTGGCCTGCATGGGCAAGGTATGCATGCGTGACATTGGGGTGTATGTGTGTGCGTGTGTGATGTTATGCCTGCGAAGGGGGTCAGGCTACATGACCTTCGAGGGGCTCTTGGTTGCTGAAGTTGGAAAGTTTCCTTTCTCATAATATATAAAATACTAGCTGTGCCCGGCCACGCTTTGCTGTGGCAAAGTATGGTGGTATGGGAAATAAAGTATTGAGGAATTGGTGGTAGTTAAGGTAAAGGGTCCCCTGGGCTGAGTGGGTTGCTAGGAGACCAAGTGAGCGGAGCTTAGCCTTCTAACTGGCAGCAACTGGATAAAAACAATTATTCCTCTCCCTCTAATTAGGAATTTATTTTTCTTTTCTTTTTGTTGTATCAACCTAGCGGCATGGATGAGGGATTGTGATGTCAATTTTCGAGGTTGTGGGGTGTTTACTTTTGTTGTTTAGTCCGCTGCCATGATGCCATCACTCTTTTATATATATAGATATAATATTATATATTGTTATATATTTTTTATTATATAATCTATATATATAAAAGAGTGATGGCATCACGGCGACCCACAAAACAACAAAACTACAGGCCCCCCAACCTCTAAATTTGACAACACAACCCATCATCCACGCCTCTAGGTTGATACAACAAAAAGAAAAGAAAAATAAAGTCCTAATTAGAGAGAGAGAGGAATAATTGCTTTTATCCAATTGCTGCCAGTTAGAAGGCTAAGCTCCTCCAACGTGGTCTCCTAGCAACCCAATAAAAAATAATTAAAAACACTAAAAATTAATACAATAAAATACTAATACAGAAAATAACTAAAAATAATACAAGAAAATAATAAAATATAATAAAAAGATAACTTACAATAAAATTTATAAAAAAATACAAATAACATCAAATAAAAATTACACAATTTTTAACCAATACCACCACAACTTTGCCACAGCAACACGTGGCTGGGCACAGCAAGTATTATATATTTATTGTTAGCTCCTGGAGAATGATAATGGAGACCAGGGTTCGAATCGTCAACATTAATACCTTGGGGCAAGTCACACTGTCTCAGCCCCAGAGGAAGGCAAGGGCAATAGCTACCAATATCTTGCCAAGAGGGAATTGGTTCGTCTTAGGGCCATTTTCCTCTCCCTGGAGTCTAGTTTTGTCCCCTTTTCTTCAGGGGGACATTCTGGGAATTGTAGGGCCGGAAGCAACTTGAGAACATACCGCAAGTGGCTTCTGGTGCGAGAGAATTGGCTGTCTACAGAGACGTTGCCCGTGGGACATTGCCCGGATGTGTTATCTTTCTGAGAGGCTTCTCTCATGTCTCCCCGCAAGCTAGAGCTGACAGGTGGGAGCTCAGCCCATCTCGTGGCTTCGCGGTCAGCAACCCAACCTTCAGGTCAGCAGTCCAGCCGGCACAAGGGTCACCGTGGCCAGAACATGAACACCCCAAGCCCTGGCCTCCCTTTGCCATTGTAATGAATTGCACATTTGAGAGCACTTCTGCATGGTCTTGCACTGAGTTAGTTCCCATCCGACTTCGGATCCAATTTGTAGCAGTGAAAGGAAGCGGGAAATGAAAGAGAGAGAGAGAACGGGGCATATTATCGGTAACTTCTGGGAGTTGTAGTCTTTGATTAAATGTCGTAGTTGTCAATTTATTTGGTTGGCATCTCACGAAATGTGGCCAATGGGGGAAACATTAGGACAGGTTAGGGTTAATGAGACTCTTTTTTAGTCCTTTATTATTAGGGTTGTTGTTCATTTCCCGGGCTGTTTGGCCATGTCCCAGAAGCATTCTCTTCTGACGTTTCGCCCACATCTATGGCAGACAGAGGTTGTGAGGTCTGTTGGAAACTAGGCAAATGGGGTTTATATATATATCTGTGGAATAATGTCCAAGGTGGGAGAAACAGGGGAATTCCAGGCAGGAAACTATCAGGGCCAGCTAACACCTCCCAACAAAAGGTTTTGAGATATAAAATTCCATGATTAATACGTTAGGAAGAGAATTAATTGGGATTATTATCACTGCCAAATGGGGACTTTTGGGGACTTTGAAGCCAAAAGGAGGGTTTTCCTTTTCCCCACTTTCTTCCTTCTCCAGGATCCAAACCCTTCATTATTATTGTTGTTATTGTTATTATTATTATTATTATTGGCTGACACTTGTGCCCTTCTTCCCCCAGGAATGGTTTCTTGGCCGAATGCATGCTTGGTATGTTTCCTTTATTATTATTATTACTATTATTATTATCTATTTTTTAATAAAACGAACACAAAATAGAGAGAAAAAAATATCAAATGATAATGAATATACCGTATCGCTGTGGACGGCTTCCACAAGGGCGAAATATGAAATCTATACATAGAGATAATATATATATTATATATATATGATATAATATATATAATTGAGAAAAAAGAGATATTTCCTTTGAATAAATATGAAAATATATAATTTGAATGCATCAGGTTTCTTTTGTCTGTGTTTGTCCAACTTGATTTAACTTCTCACTCTGCAAATTAGTACTTAAATAAGTAAATAAAATAAATAAATACTTCCCCTTTAATGGGCCTGCCCCTTTAAGAGTTCAGGCCTCGCTTGGAGTGAAGAGTGATGCTTCCTCCCACGTGACTCCAAAGCGCGATCATGATTGGATAGTTCCTTCTCATTATCCCTGCCACTTCTGATTGGCCGCTGTGCCGGTTCCATGCCCCCATTTCCATTGGGCGAGAACTCTTTAGGCGGGGCAATGGGGTGTCCAATCAAGTGAGGGCACAAAAGAGTCAGGCAATCCGATTGGCCAATCCGACTCCTTTGCGTACAGACGCGAGCAGCGATTGGCTGGCCCGACCGAGTGAGGCGTGGTTTATACCGAGCTCCTTCTTGAGACGGCTTTTTACCTCAGACGGCAACTATGGCGGCGGGAGGAAACATGAGTCGCGTCCCGGATGTCGATATCGACCCAGACGGCGTCTTCAAGTACGTTCTCATTCGCGTCACGCCAGAGGAGACGGGGCCGGTCAAAGACATCGTCCGCGGCTACGCCTGGGCCGAATACCACGGTGAGCCAATGAGGAGGGAGAAGATCCCGGGGGAGAACGCTGATTGGGCGAAGTGGAGAAAGTGGGCGGGACCAAATACCGTAATTGACATGCGGGCGCGTGGCTCTATTTTTTGCTTGAGGGAGGGGCGGAGTTTTTGTCAGATATGTGGGCGGGGCCTAGTACAATGAGTGGGCGGGGCCAAGGGCATCTATTAAAATAGCTGTGCTTCCTGAGAAAGCTGGAGAGGCCTGAGATAAGTCAAACTGAATATAGAGTCTCAGGGTGATATTTTGTTAGGGGATGCTGGGAGTTGCTGTCCCCATGAATAATAATAATAATAATAATAATAACTTTATTTTTATACCCCGCCTCTATCTCCCCAAAAGGGACTCAGGGCGGCTTACATGGGGCCAAGCCCGAATAAAAACAATATCAATATAAAACACAACAATAGACAAGAGACATGCACAATTATAAAAATTTAAACATTACTCAATAAAAATAAATGACAAAAACTAATAAAAACATGGATTAAAACTGAGAGATTGTAAAAGTAGACTGGGTAAGGTGCACCATATAAATATTGTAAACACGAGGTGACTAATAAAGTGCTGCAAATTCTTGGAAGTGCAAATTGGGATGGGAGTAGACCCTGTGTCTATATCAAGTTGAGAAGGGTAAAAAGTGCAAACCGGTACAAAAATGGTCACGGATACAGGATTGTTATGGGGATGAGCAATCTTTATTCAAAGGCCTGAGTGAAGAGCCAGGTTTTCAAGCTCTTTCTGAATGCCTTATGGGACTTATAGATCTGGTTGTTTTTATTTATTAATATTATATCCCGCTTTACTTCTTCATACGGAAACTCATGGTGGTTCACAATTAAAAACATTACAATACAACTTAAAATATACAACTATACAATAACAAAAGAGTATTATAATTATATACTATTATATATTGTTTGTTGTTAATTAATATATTAATATTGTATTAGAACATTATTCTATTCTATTATATTTTATTACTACTGTACGTTACAATATTATTAATATATACTATTATATATTATTAGTATTATCTTAAATATATTAATATTGTATTAGCACATTATTATTATATACTGGTATATTGTAATATTAGTATTGTACATTACAATATTATTAATATTATATGCTATTGTATATTATTAGTATTATAATTAATATATTAATATTGTATTAGAGCATTATTGTTATATACTGTTATATTGTATTATTAGTATTGTACATTACAATATTATTAATTTTATTATATACTATTATATATTATTAGTATTATAATTAATATATTAAATATTGTATTAGAACATTATTATTATTAAATACTGTTATATTGTATTACTACTATTATACATTACTATATTATTAATATATGCTATTACAGTAGAGCAGGGGTCCCCAAACTAAGGCCCGGGGGCCGGATGCGGCCCTCCGAGGTCATTTACCTGGCCCCCGCCCTCAGTTTTATAATTGATAATAATATTATAATATTGATAATAATATTATAATGTAATACAATATAGCACTAATAATAATACCATATAATAATATTAATTATATATTCTATATTACATATAATATTACTAATAATATTACAGTATAGTGGTATAGTTCAATATAGTAATATATAATGCTAATATTGTGCTATGCTAATAATATAATATATTGTATGTACATATAATTTGTAAGCCACTCTGAGTCCCCTTTGGGGTGAGAAGGGTGTGATACAAATGTAGTAAATAAATGCAGTAAATAATAAATAAATAAATAAATTTTAGACTTAGGCTCACCCAAAGTCTGAAATGACTTTAAGGCACACAACAACAACAACAACCCTAATTAACTTGACTATCTCATTGGCCAGAAGCAGGACCACACTTCCCATTGAAATCCTGATAAATGTATGTTGGTTAAAATTGTTTTTATTTTTAAATATTGTATTGTTCTTTCGTTGTTGTTGTTGTTGTTGTTTTTGCACTACAAATAAGACATATGCAGTGTGCATCGGAATTTGTTTGTATTTTTTTCAAATGATAATCCGGCCCCTCAACAGTCTGAAGGATTGTGGACCGGCCCTCGGCTTAAAAAGTTTGAGGACCCCTGCAGTAGAGTCTCACTTATCCAAGCTAAACGGGCCGGCAGAAGCTTGGATAAGCGAATATCTTGGACAATAAGGAGGGATTAAGGGAAAGCCTATTAAACATCAAATTAGGTTACGATTTTACAAATTAAGCACCAAAACATTATGTTTTACAACATATTTGACAGAAAAAGCAGTTCAATATGCAGTAATGTTATGTTGTAATTACTGTATTTACGAATTTAGCACCAAAATATCACGATATATTAAAAACACTGACTACAAAAATGGCTTGGATTATCCAGAGGCTTGGATAAGCGAGGCTTGGATAAGTGAGACTCTACTGTATATATTAGTATTATAATTAATATATTAATATTATATTGGCATATTATTATATGCAATTATATTGTATTATTGGTATTGTATTACATTACAATATTATTAATATATTTTATGTATTATTAGTATTTTATTTTATGTATTATTATATGCTTTGTTTTAACTCTTGTATATGGAGTTAAGGTGGCTAATGGGAGACATGACAAAACATAGCTATTTCCCTGCCGGAAATGTCACGATTGCCCCATTGACACAAATTAGAGATTGCAGGGCATCCCATAAGGCTTTGCATCCTATAAACCCCCTTCTTTTCCCCTTCCTTCTGCAGCCGACATTTATGACAAAGTGGCCGAAGAGCTGGAGAAGCAGGGCTTCGACTGCCAGTGCCTTGGGGGCGGACGCATCTCCCACGAAAGCAAAGCCAAGAAGATCCACGTTTACGGCTACTCAGTGGTAAGGGATGCCTTGTGACCTCAGGAGCATAGCAGTTAAATTGGCATCAAGCTGCATCCATTCTAGACCGGAGCTTTCGAAACAGTTCATGTTATTAATACACCTTTGAGACATGTATCATTTAGCTATCTGGAGGATCCAAACAAATACATAAATATAATAACTCAATGTATGAAGACACAACATATCTCATAAAACCATATCTATTTCATATATATATATATATATATATATATATATCATACATACTTATGATTTATTGCTGTTTGACAGAGACTCAAAAGAGTTCATTATCTCCAAGGGATACACCTACCCGGATGTTAATAAAACACCTCTATGCAATAAATCGCATTGGGACACACAGTTTGGAAAGCTCTGGTCCACATTGTAGAATGGAAGCAGTGTTACCCCATTTCCACTGCCATGGCTCCATGCTGTGGCATCCTGGGAGTTATAATTCTGCTGGCTCTTTAGCCTTCTCTGCCTGTCTCTCTTGGCAGGGTTTTGGCCGAGCCAAGCACTCCGTTTCCACCGAGAAATTGAAGGCTGCCTTCCCCGGCTATGAGGTCACCTGGTCTGACGAAGGCTACTGACCATTGCAGGATCTGGACAGAGGCCTCCATGGCTCTGTGGGCGTCTGGCCTGGCTCCCGTCCCAACAGGAAGTGGACAGACGGAGAGGGAACGGGGTCCATTCCCCTGAGAAGGGCGGGGGGGGGGGGTACCCTGGGTCAAGTTCGAGGGAATAAATATATATCTCTGGCATCGACTTTTTGCCTTTTCTCTGCCCAAAGTGGCCTCAATTTGTTTCTTTCCCAGGCAGTGGCTCTGAGAAAGAGGATAGGACGAGGGAGGCCTTAGGTGCATCTAGACTGTAATATTAATGCAGTTTGGCACCACTTTACCATGGCTTCATGCTACGGACTAATGGGAGTTGTAGTTTAACAAGGTCTTTAGTCTGCATTTTCCCTGTGTATATTTGTTATACGTTTTCTGTTTTGCTTGATCTCACTGTTTGAACCATGTTGTACCTCAACTCGAGCCTCAAGCAGAGGTAAGTGATAAATTTATTATCATTAATAAATCTATTATTATTATTATTAGGCCTCTGGTGGTGCAGTGTGTTAAAGCGCTGAGCTGCTGAACTTGCGGACCAAAAGGTCACAGGTTCAAATTCAGGGAGCGGAATGAGCACCCACTGAGCCCCAGCTTTTGCCAACCTAGCAGTTCGAAAACATGCAAATGTGAGTAGATCAATAGGTACCACTCTGGCGGGAAGGTAACAGCGCTCCATGCAGTCATGCCAGCCACATGACCTTGGAGGTGTCTACGGACAACGCTGGCTCTTTGGCTCAGAAATGGAGATGAGCACCAACCCCCAGAGTCGGGGACGACTGGACTTAACGTCAGGGGAAACCTTTACCTTTATATTATTATTATTATTATTATTATTATTATTATTATTATTATTGCCTTTGTCTTCTCTGCCAAAGAACTACTCTTTTAAGAGAGAAAAAGTGGCATAATAATAATAATAATAATAATAATAATAATAATAATAATGTAATGATAATAATAATACGAAAGCTCCCAGGATTCCATAGCATTGAGCCACAGCAGTTAACCTGCATTAATTCTCCAGTGTAGGTGCACCATCAGTCCCTCAAATAAGAATTGCCTCCTCCTTTGATAGACCTTTGCTTCAGTCCCCAAATTTTTGCCATTGCAAGGAGTGAGATCTTGTCATATCTTGGGCTCATAACCTCTGGGTTTGGTGTCCCCTGGATACTTTGCTGTCCCTTTTCATTCCTATCATTCTTTTTGAGTGCTAAACCGAGGCTTTAAGTTATATGCAGCGATTGACTGTAAAGGCCTAATCTCCCTCCTGAGAGGTTTAATGCCTTTATTGCTCTTGGTCCAGGGTCCAAGGCTGCGATCGTTGTCTGGGAAGTTAAAGGCCGGGTTTCTTGGAC
Organism: Anolis carolinensis; assembly: GCF_035594765.1. Classification (NCBI taxonomy): domain Eukaryota; kingdom Metazoa; phylum Chordata; class Lepidosauria; order Squamata; family Anolidae; genus Anolis; species Anolis carolinensis. The sequence goes on from NW_026943818.1 coordinate 3,219,174, forward strand.
TTGAGAGGTTTTGTTATTTGGCTTTGTGGGGAGTATCTCAATCGTGCAAACTCTCTGTTGCGAGACCCACAGAGTTGACTAAATAAGGCAAAATGTGCATCAGAGTATCTCCCTTTACTTTGTTAGAAAAGCTGGGTAAAATGAGATACTAGTATCATAACACGGGCATCAAATGGCGGGAGAGTTGTAACTTTGAAAATAATGAGAAAATAATATTTTTCTCTTTATTACATATTGCACATCTTTTGGCTTGAGGTGGGGCAATACATTTATAAAATTGCATCTTTAAAATATCGCTGGCGTTGATTAAAAGACCTGAGGCAAACGTTAAAACACAATAAACATGGAATGGGATGTAAAAGTCATAGTAATAAGAAATTAAAGAATCGACAACACTTTACTTTTCAAGGCAAATAAATATAGTTTTGAGACCAGGAAATTGGGGCAAGTGGGGTCAGTATCCCTTGATGCCCTCCTACATTAGAAACATTGTGCGTTTGCATTGATGCAGCTTGGCTGGCTTCCTTGAGCTGCCTAGGAATGCCTCCATGGCCAGCCAGGCCTGTGCTCTTTGGCCTTCCGGGTCTGTCTTCATGCCTATCTTTGTGGGTCTTTGGGCCCAATCCCTGCCTCTGGGGAGTGGCCTCCTTGCCTCGAAGCAAAGGGGGGAGATAAGGCGGGTTGAAGTCCAGGGCAAAGCGTCACTTGGAGGAACCCGCTGGGCACCTTCCCTCCCAAAGCAGGCGCTTCCTGAAGGATGGCGGGGCCTTGGATGCTGCTGCTGCTCCTGGGGCTGGTCCTCATTGAGGAGCATGCCGGTGAGTTTAATTAGATGCATGTTTTAATAGAGCTCGTCATGGAGAAACTTGTCGATGAGCTTATCTTTATCAATATAGATGCACTTGTTAGGTGGATGGATATGTTGGGAAGGCTAGTCCTCATGGAGGCACTTGCTGGTGAGGTTAACTTTAGCATAGATAAAGATGCACTTGTTAAGAGGACTAGTCCTCATGGAGGAACTTGGTGAGTGTAATTCGATAGATACCTTATATACTCGAATATAAGCCAATCCAAATAAAAGCTGAGGCATCTAATTTTACCACAAAACTGGGAAATCATTGACTCAAGTATAAGCCGAGGGTGGGAAATTTCAGAAATAAAAATAGATACCAAAAAATTACATTAATTGAGGCATCAGTAGGTTAAATGTTTTTGAATATTTACATCAAGCTCAAATTTAAGATAAGACTGTCCAACTCTGATTAAATCATTATTCTCATCTTCTTCAATGTAAATGTGCTTATGTATCCTTTTAATAATAATAAAATAATACATGTAATAATAATAATAATAATAAATAGAGTAAAATAATACATGTAATAATAATAATAATAATAATAGAGTAAAATAATACAAGTAATAATAAATAGAGTAAAATAATAAATGCAATAATAATAGAGTGAAATAATAAATGTATTAATAATAATAAAAATAGAGTGAAATAAATGTAATAGTAGCAACAATAATAGAGTACAATAATAAATGTAATAATAATAGAGTATAATAATAAATGTAATAATAATAGAGAAAAATAATAAATGTAGTAATATCAATAATAATAAAGAAAGATAATAAATGTACCTTATATTCTCGAGTATAAGCTGACCCAAATATAAGCCAACCAGGACCGTCACCTGAGTATAAGCCGAGGGTTTTTTTTTTAGTCCTAATAAAAGGGCTGAAAAACTAGGCTTATACTCGAGTATATACAGTAAATAGACAAACAGATAGATCATGTTTTAATCTAGCTAGTCCTTATGGAGGAATATGTTGGTGAGTTTAACTAGATAACTGTTTGGTTGTGCATTTAAGTAAATTAGATCTAATTTGCCAAATAGTCACCGTTGAATGTTTTTATATTGTGGAATGATATTTTAAATTGTAAGTTTCTCGGAGCACTCTGGTGGAGAGCGACTAATTAAGAAATAAAGTGAAGTGAAGATAGCTTTTGGGATGATTAAAGGAAAAAAACTCTTTCTATCCAAGACTAGAATAAAAATACAAGGGAATGTTCCTTCTGATTTCTCTCTCTGGGCTTCTTTCAGTCCTCGCTTTGCCTCCGTCTTGGGCCCAGCCGGCCTTTGTCAACCGATGCAGGACGGCCAGTCAAAAGCTGTGCAACTTTGTCTGCGATTGTTGGGATTGTTCGGACGAAAACCAGTGCGGTGAGTCTTTCTTCCATCATGTTCTTTCTTTGGCTGATAATACGGTTTCGGAAAGTCCTGCCAAAAAAGAAGTAGAGCCACAAGAAAGGGGAAATGCTGATACTCCATTCCCTTTTACTGGATCAGGCAAATGACTGTTTACATGCAGGTTTCCAGAGGGATTCGGTGGTGCTGGGGAGGCCCTTTGCCTGTGACTTCGAAGGCAGCCTCTGTGGCTGGGAGGACATCAGCCCCTCCGCCTTCCAGTGGGTCCCAGTCCAGGCCAGCCTCTCCAACTGGGACCAGGAGCCCCCCTTCGACCACACGCGGGGCACTGATCTGGGTAAGGAGCCTTACTTCTTGGGCAGGGAGTTTATTTGAGGTAGCTCAATTGGAAGGAGAGCCTTTCTGGGCAGAGAATCACTTTAAGATAAATTAATGCCAGACTCTCAGAGCACTCCGTCTGTTTTGATCAGAGTCCTAGAAATCTTGGAGCCATAGATGGCACAAGGGGACTGGACTAGATGGCCCTTGGAGTCCCTTGGGGTCTGGGATTCCATGATATATCTATAATGTGTGTGTGCGTGTGTGTGTGTATAATCAATTTATTATCTATCTCTTAGTCATATCATATCTATATCCATCTGTCTATGACTAGATGACCATATATCATTCTAAAACAGTGGAGCCTCCAGTAACCTAGGGGATAAAAGCCTTGTGACTTGAAGGTTGGGTTGCTGACCTGAAGGCTGCCAGGTTCGAATCCCACCCAGGGAGAGCGCGGATGAGCTCCCTCTATCAGCTCCAGCTCCATGCGGGGACATGAGAGAAGCCTCCCACAAGGATGGTAAACATCAAAACATCCGGGCGTCCCCTGGGCAACGTCCTTGCAGACGACCAATTCTCTCACTCAGTTGCTCCTGACACGAAAAAAAAAATTCTAAAACAGGCTGGAGGTCCATCTGTCTGGAGAGATTGGATGGTATCCAGCCATGCAGAAGGGGATTGCACTGGATGAGGTCCATTTCAACTCTAAGATTCTATGATATATCTATCATTAATATTTTTATATATAGACACACACATATATATAGTCTGTCATCTATATATATATATATATATATATATATATATATACACACACAATTTATAATAATTTATAAATATATAATATATTGTATATACATATAATATTGATAATAATATTACAATGGAATACAATATTATACTACTAATAATACTATATAATAATATTAATTATATATTAGATATTAAATGTAAAATTACTAATAATGTTACCATATAATGATATAGTACAATATAGTAATTTAATGCTTATATTGTGCTATGCTAATCATATATTGTATGTTCATTTGATTTGTAAGCCACTCTGAGTCCCCTTCGGGGTGCGAAGAGCGGGATATAAATGTAGTATAGTAGAGTCTCACTTATCCAAGCCTCGCTTATCCAAGCTTCTGGATTATCCAAGCCATTTTTGTAGTCAATGTTTTCAATATATCGTGATAATTTGGTGCTAAATTCCTAAATACAGTAATTACAACATAACATGACTGCGTATTGAACTACCTTTTCTGTCAAATTTGTTGTATAACATGATGTTTTGGGCTTAATTTGTAAAATCATAACCTAATTTGACGTTTAATAGGCTTTTCCTTAATCCCTCCTTATTATCCAAGATATTCGTTTATCCAAGCTTCTACCAGCCCGTTTAGCTTGGATAAGTGAGATTCTACTGTATTTTAAACACTGCCCTAGGTCCAAGTTTCTCATCTATAAGAGGGTAATGTAACTTTTCAACACACTCCCGGTGAGACTCTACTGTAAATAAATCTCTCTCTCTCTTATTCTTATCCGTGTCCATCTGTCTATGGCTAAATGACCACCTGTGATTCTATGACAGGCTGGAGGGCCATCTGTTGGGAGGGTTTGGGTGTTGTACTGCCTGGCAGGAGGGGGCTGAACTGGGTGGCCCGCTGTCAAGGCCCTTCCAGTTCTACGGTTCTTCCCTGTGATGCTCGCAGGTTGGTACCTGGCCCCCACGAAGCAGCAGGTGAAGCCCTCGGCCACGGCACGCTTGCGGTCCCCCCCAATGAGAGAGGCCTCTGCCGCGTGCGAGATCCACGCCTGGTTTCACCTCTCGGGAGCAGGTGAGCACTGTTCCTGAAGGGGAGGATCTTGCCGCTGGACCAATGTGCCAATGCAGGGCATCTCTCTCCAACGCAGGGCTCAACCAGAGCCACCGTCCGGCATTGTCCTTGGAGCTGAGTGCCGAGAACTACACCGTGACCCTCTGGCGCAGCCCCCTCCCAAGCAGTGCCTCTCCTTGGCGGGAGCTGGTGGCTTTCACTGGGCGGATCCAAGGGGCCTTCCAGGTACCTGGCTGGGATGGGATCCGGGCCTTAGTGGTGGGACTAGATGCCCTTTGCGTGTGTTTTGGAGAAACTGGAGCCCTGCAAGGCCTAGAAGAGAAGTGTGGCCTTCAGAGGCCCACCTGTCGTTCTCCTCTCTCTCTGCAGCTCATCTTCTCCGCCACTCAGGATTTCTCCACATCGGTGCAAGTGGCGCTCGACGACCTGGAGTTCCGGAACTGCGGCCTCCCCGGTAATGAGACTGGGATTACAGTCCAGTTTATTTATTATTTATTTATTTGCGACATTTATATCCTGCTCTTCTCACCCCGAAGGGGACTCAGGGTGGTTTACAAGTATATATACATACAATATATTATATTATACGACTATAGGTAAAGGTAAAGGTTTCCCCTAACGTTATGTCCAGTTGTGTCTGACTCTGGGGGTGGTGCTCATCTCCATTTCTAAGCCGAAGAGCCGGCGTTGTCCGTAGACACCTCCAAGCTCATGTGGCCACTGTCATGACTGCATGGAGCGCCACCGTTACTTTTCCGCCGAAGCGGTACCTATTGATCTACTCACATTGGCAAGTTTTCGAACTGCTAGGTTGGCAGCAGCTGGGGCTAACAGCGGGCGCTCACTCCGCTCCCAGACTTTTCGGTCTGCAGCTCAGTGCTTTAACGCACTTTGCCACCAGGGCTCCTTACAAGTATATACACATACAATATATTATATTAAATGGCTATATTGCAATGTTATTAGTAATACTGCATGTAATATAAATGTACAATTATAATAGTGAATTATAATTATTACATTGTATTACATCATAATATTATTATTAATATTACATGTATTATAAAGGGGCTGGGTTGTGGCGCAGGCTGTTGAGCAGCCTGCTGCAATAGATCACTCTGACCATGAGGTTGAGCACCCGTCAGTTAAAAAATAAAAAATAGCCCCTGCTCGTTGCTGACCTAGCAACCCGAAAGATAGTTGCATCTATCAAGTAGGAAATAAGGTACCACTTATAAAATGGGGAGGCAAATTTAACTAATTTACGACGTTGGAATGAGGAAGTGCCGTCACAGTGGATGATGAAGCAGCTGCTCCCCCCCTGTAGCCGGAATCGAACATCCCCTCAGGAGAAGGTTAAATTGCCTCTGCGTCTGTCTCTGTCTTGGTTCTATGTGTATATGGGCATTGAATGTTTGCCCTATATGTATATAATGTGATCCGCCCTGAGTCCCCTTCGGGGTGAGAAGGGCGGAATATAAATACTCTAAATAAATAAATAAATAAATGTATATACAATATATTATGATATTAGTTTCTCTCCCTCCTTCCCCTTGACACACCACCTTCCCCTCCCTTTCGGTCAAGGCATCCGGTTAGCTTGACCGGAGTCCAGATGTACAGGCAGTCCCCAAGCTACAACCAAGAGAGGTTCTGTTGTGTTGTTATTAAGTTAAATTTGTGTACGTTTTTTAACATGCAACTCCAGCCAAAAGTACACATTTTTCCAGCTTTGGAAGGGTAAACAACCCTGTGGTGTTTCCTTTGTTGTCTGTGCCCTTATTCAGAAGATATCACCTCCCTTTCTGTCCCTGTGAAAATGGGATTTTGAGCGTTTTGGCTTGTTGTGGAAACAAAGATTGGTGCTAAAGCTTTTTCAGTTGTCCCTCCTTTCCTTCCCCAGACCCCGGGTCACGTCCCTCCAGATGTGGCCCAGATGAGCGTTTGTGTGGCAACAGCACCTGCCTTGCTGAGGACCGCTTTTGCGACGGGACGGAGGACTGCCTTGAGGGCGACGACGAAGACCCCGCAGTTTGTGGTGAGTGTTAGTGAGCTCTTTCCTCTTGGCGGGTCTGTCCCCGGAGTACGGACTCTCCTTGCCTCACGGCTCCTCTCCCTTCATGCAGCTTCCTTTGCCGCCTCCCGCTTCGAAGAGGGCTGGGGTCATTGGAGGCCAGAGCTGGACCAGGGCTTATTGTGGACAAGGAACAGCAGTCTCCATGTTGCCTCCACGTCTCCTTTGCGGGATCACAGCACCAACAGCCCGGAAGGTGAGTTTGAGTCAATGAGAGTAGGATAAGATACCTCTTGTGGGGAGTCTGCTTTCCCTTGGAAAGTCGGTCAGATCAAACAGGTCGAGTCCCGATATGCTGATTCCAGTCCCTACCTCAGGGGTCCCCAAACTTTTTAAACGGGGGGCCAGTTCACGGTCTCTCAGACTGATGGCCGGACTATAATTGAGAAAAACATTATAAACAAATTCCCATGCACACTGCACATCTCTTATTTTGAAGTTTAAAAAAGGGAACAAATACAGCCTCAATGTTAATCATAATCATAATAATAAAAATAATAAAGAGGGTTGGAAGAAACCCCTTGGGCCATTTAGTCCAACCCCCTTCTACCTTTGTGCACCAAAAGCACTAGCAAAGTACCCCTGACAGATGGCCACCCAGCCTCAATGTTGTTAGTAATAATAATAATAATAATAATAATAATAATAATAATAATAATAATAATAATAATAATAATAATAGTAATATATCACACAGTCCTAAACGCTTGGGAAGTGTTCAACTTGTGATTTTGTGCATATAGATCTCTTTTGCTGTGTTATACTGTGTCTTCGTGTCTTCGTGTCAATAATAATAATAATAATAATAATAAAGAGGATTGGAAGAGTCCAACCCCCTTCTACCTTTGTGCACCAAAAGCACTAGCAAAGTACCCCTGACAGATGGCCACCCAGCCTCAATGTTGTTAATAATAGTAATAGTAATAGTGTTATACTGTGTCTTCGTGTCTTTTTGTCAATAATAATAATAATAATAAAGAGGATTGGAAGAGACCCCTTGGGCCATTTAGTCCAACCCCCTTCTGCCTTTGTGCACCAAAAGCACTAGCAAAGCACCCCGTAATAATTAAATATTAATTAAATAATAATTAAAATACCATTATGAACAAGCAAAGCTTTGGAAGGTGCACACCAGGTGAGGGAGGAGGCGGGAAAGGCATGTGCCTTTCCCTCCTCCCTCGCACTGCACATGCCTTCCTCAGTGGAGCCACCACCGCCGCAGGGGCCGGATAAATGGCTTCGATGGGCCGCATGTGGCCCCCGGGCCTTAGTTTGGGGACCCTGCCCTACCTTTTCAGACCATGAGCAGAGAAGAGAGGCACACTCCCTGTGTTTTGAATGTCAGCCTCTTTCAATGTTTACCTGGTGAAATAACTGGCTGAGAGCTGAGTCTTGTGTCATTACCTGGCTTCACAGTGAGATATTTACCAAAAAAATACATCATAGAATCATAGAGTTGGAAGAGAATACATCTGGTCCAATCCCCTGCCGTATGAATATGTTGAGGGCTGCAGGGTCAGGTTTACATGCATACATATATACTGGATATACTCGAGTATAAGCTTAGTTTTTCAGCCCCTTTTTTAAGACTGAAAAAGCCCCCCTCGGCTTATACTCGGGTGAGGGTCCTGGTTGGATTATATTTGGGTCAGCTTATACTCCAGAATATATGGTACATTTATTATTTTTCTCTATTATTGTTGCTACTATTACATTTATTTTACTCTATTTTATTGTTATTATTAATACATTTATTATTTCACTCTGATCTTATTATTATTATTATTATTATTATTATTGCATTTATTATTTTACTCTATTTATTATTACATGTATTATTTTCCTGTATTTATTATTATTATTATTACATGTATTATTTTACTCTATTACTATTAAAAGGATACATAAGCACATTTACATTGAAGAAGATAAGAATAATAGTTTGATCAGAGTTGGACAGTCTTATCTTACATTTAGTCTACTGATGCCTCAATTAATGTAATTTTATTGGCATCTATTTTTATTTCTGAAATTTACCACCCTCAGTTTATACTGGAGTCATTTTCCCCCAGTTTTTTTGTGGTAAAATTAGGTGTCTCGGCTCATCTTCGCCCAGTTCGTTTTTATGATTTTATCGCTGTATTTTAATATGTTTTTACCAATGTTTTTTGCTATTTTTATGTTAATGTTTATTCTCAATTGCATGTGGTTTTTGCTGTTTGATGTGCTTTATGTTTCGTACTGTATTTGCTCGGGCTTTCGCCCCATGTAAGCTGCCCCGAGTCCCTTCAGGGAGATGGAGGCGGGGTATAAGAATAAAGGTTATTATTTTATTATGACACAGCAAACAAGATAGATATGCTGGATTTCGTATCACAAAATCACAAGTCGAACTCTTCCCAAGTGTCTAGGACTGTGTGATGTATTTTCGGATGATGCGCGCAGATCCCAGCAGGGTGGCCTTTTGCAGTTGGCAGATCGTGATTTTGTCAATGTCTATTGTTTCCAAATGCCGGCTGAGATCTTTTGGCACGGCACCCAGTGTGCCCATCACCACCGGGACCACCTGCACTGGTTTCTGCCAGAGTCTTTGCAGTTCCATCTTGAGGTCCTGATAGCGGATGAGTTTTTCCTGTTGTTTTTCGTCAATGCGACTGTCACCTGGGATGGCAACATCAATGATCCAACCCTTTTTCTTTTCCACAACTGTGATGTCTGGTGTGTTGTGTTCCAGAACTTTGTCAGTCTGGATTCGGAAGTCCCACAGTGTCTTTGCGTGCTCATTTTCCAATACTTTTGCAGGTTTGTGATCCCACCAGTTCTTTTCTGCTGGGAGGTGGTACTTGAGACATAAGTTCCAATGGATCATTTGGGCCACATAGTTGTGCCTCTGTTTGTAGTCTGTCTGTGCAATTTTCTTACAGCTACTGAGGATATGATCCATGGTTTCTTCAGCTTCCTTGCACAGTCTGCATTTTGGGTCATCAGCTGATTTTTCGATCTTGGCCTTAATTGCCTTTGTTCTGATGGCTTGCTTATTATTATTATTATTATTATTATTATTAATATTATTCTGTTGGTCCAGTCTTTCACACTTTTGCATTTGATCCCTTCCAGGGTATTTTGTCTACATCAATCATGGGGACCTAGGCCCAAAGCAGAGGAGAGGCTGGCTGTTCAGCCCGACTCTGGCCGCGAGTGAGACAGAGCCCTGCTATGTGAGTGATATTTCTTTGGTCTTAAAAAAGGTCTGGGATCTCCTTTGTCCTTCTAAATAAAAGTCTGGATGCTCCTTCACCTTCCTGAGCGTCTCCTTTGACCCTTCCTCCTTCAGCTGGTGCTCTACCTCTATCTTCACGGCTCTGACACCAACAGCCTCGAGGTCTATTACCGGACGGAGGAGAAGTTGGAGCTCGTCCGGAGCCGCACTGGGGATCTGGGCAACTTCTGGTTCCGGGATAAAGTGGCCTTTGATGTGAAAGAGAAGTTCCAGGTGAGGAAGGAAAAGGGCTCCCAGGGTCTAAGGGAGACGGGGCGACTTGTTAAAAATCTTATTTTGCCATCGCAAAATGCAGTCCAGGTTTCAAACCACCTCCTTCTTGGCTCCTCAAGGTTCACCCACCAAGCCTTCAACTCTGTCAATGATACATTTTCAAATTGGAGAGACCTAAATGGTGCAGGGAATTCCGGGGGAAGAATCATTGTGTCGTACCTTAAATCTCTGAAGATTGTCAGGGTTGTGGTTTGTTTTTTGCCGTTGTTTGAATGGAGTGTTGTTCATTAAAATGGGTCGTGATTGAAACCAAAAGTGCATTTCAGGTAATACGTTCATTTGGATTGCTGAGACTCTAGGGTTGCTTTTCCTTGCCCAGATTGTCATTGAAGGAGCCTTTGGGACGGGGGACAAGGGGATCATCGCTTTGGATGACCTCATCCTCTCTCCTGGCTGCCTGGAGCAAAACAGTGAGTATTTATTATTATTTATCCTTATGAGAAAGAAAGGAGGCCTAAGGAGCTCTGCTATGGCAGCTCTCGGCTTTAGTCTGAAGTTTAAAGCAACAATATATCTTGGAACGAACCTTTAAAGTTCAGACCTGGAGAGACCTACAAATTCCCCAACCTGCATAGTTTAAAAAAACAGGAATAATAATAATAATAATAATAAACAAACACGATAGATATGCTGGATTTCGTATCACAAAATCACAAGTTGAACACTTCCCAAGTATCTAGGACTTCTTCTTCTTCTTCTTCTTCTTCTTCTTATTATTATTATTATTATTATTATTATTATTATTATATTATTATGACACAGCAAACAAGATAGATATGCTGGATTTCGTATCACAAAATCACAAGTCGAACACTTCCCAAGTGTCTAGGGCTGTGTGATGTATTTTCGGATGATGCGCGCAGATCCCAGTAGGGTGGCCTTTTGCAGTTGGCAGATCGTAATTTTTTCAATGTCTATTGTTTCCAAATGCCGGCTGAGTTCTATTATTATTATTATTATTATTATTATTATTATGCCATGGATATATAAACCCCACTGCTTCATTTCCAACAGACCTCATAACCTCTGAGGATGCCTGAGATTTAGATGGGACATCAGGAGAGAATGCTGCTGGAACATGGCCATACAGCCCGAAAAACTCACAGCAACCTAATAATAATAATAATAATAATAATAATAATAATAATAATTCCAGCATATATATCTCATTTGCTGTGTCATACTGTGTCTTTGTGTCAATAATAATAATAATAATAATAATAATAATAATAATAATAATAATTTTGGTTATCTGCCTCTCCTGACGGCTCAAAGTGGGGTACAGCAAAGTCAAAATATATCAGTGTTGATTCATGCAATAAAAATATAGATCAGAACATACGAAGACTTGAGGATCCTGGATGAATGGATTTTAATCTTGGACATTCTTAAAATTTTATATAATGTGATTTTATTTTGTAATGGTATCTGTTTTATATGAACTGTTGTTTTGTAGATTGTTTTATATGAATTGTTGTTTTTACATTGTTTTTAGGCATTGAATTTTTGCCTATTTACTGTAAGCCCCTTTGAGTCTCCTCGGAGAGAAAGGCGGGGTAAAAGTGATGTAAATAAATAAATAAATAAACATACTATTATAAAAAAATTCACCAAAACACAGAGTATAAAGATCAACAAGAACACTTTACAGTAGAGTCTCACTTATCCAAGCTTCACTTATCCAAGGTTCTGTATTATCCAAAGCAGTCTGCCTTTTAGTAGTAATTGTTTTTGTAGTAAATGTTGCAATGTTTTGGTGCTAAATTCGTAAATACAGTAACTACTACATAACATCAATGTGTATTGAACTGCTTTTTCTGTCAATTTCATGTAAAACATAATCCTTTGGTGCTTAATTTGTAAAACCATAATGTAATTTTATGTTAAATAGGGTTTTTTCTTAATCTCTCCTTATTATCCAAGATTTTTGCTTATCCAATGTTCTGCCGGCCCGTTTATTTATTATTTATTTATTTACAGTATTTATATTCCACCTTTCTCACCCCGAAGGGGACTCAGGGCGGATCACATTACACATACCGTGTTTCCCCAAAAATAAGGCAGTGTCTTATATTAATTTTTGCTCCCAAAGATGCGCTAGGTCTTATTTTCAGGGGATGTCTTATTTTTCCATGAGGAAGAATTCACATTTATTGTTGAACAAAAAATGAGCATTTATTATATACTGTACAATAGTTGTCATCACAAACCAGCATAACCAAACTGTGAATCCTATCAAAAATTTCTTGTTACTACCAATATTTCCATGTACAACACTCTATGGTACGTACATTTACCGATCCTGCATGCTCTGGTGTTCTGTTCGATGGGCATGCTTCCAAACAAAAACTTTGCTAGGTCTTACTTTTGGGGGAGGCAAACATTCAATGCTTTAACATAGAACAGAGACAGAGACAAACGCAGGCTCCAAGCTGGCCTCGAACTCATGACCTCTTGGTCAGAGTGATTTGTTGCAGCTGGCTGCTCACCAGCCTACGCCACAACCCGGTTTATCTTGGATAAGTGAGACTCTACTGTATTTATTACCTACCTTTCCTTCCGCTCGAGGTGGAGTGCAACATGGTTAAAACTGAGATAAAACACAACACACTTAAAATACTTATCACAAGATACACATAGGTAAAACGTAGATTAAAATTCACGGGTTTTTCATGTTAAAGGGTATTAAGAAGGGAATGCCGCTATCTTTCTCTTTCCTTCCAGGCAGTCTTTCCTCTCCCTTTGAGCCGGAGTCCCCTGCTTCCTCCTGTGGCCAGGACCAGTTTGCCTGCTGGGATGGCAAGCTGTGTGTCAGCGCGGAACTGGCCTGTGACTTTAAGGCCGACTGTGAGGACGGCTCCGATGAACACGAGTGTGGTGAGTGGGGCCCGGGGGGAGCAGGGGATTCTGGGGAACTCCTTTTTCTTTCCCCTTGGCCATGGAGGTTGTGTAAGTGTTATTTATTGCTATTTAATTGTATAATTTTACTTTGTTTAATAATGTGTTATTACGCTGTAATGTAATGTATGTGTTGTTTTTATGATTGGAAACTGCCCTGAGTCCCATTCAGGAGATAGGGCGGTATATAAATAAAGTTTTATTATTATTATTTTATTATGACACAGCAAACAAGATAGATATGCTGGATTTCGTATCACAGAATCACAAGTCGAACACTTCCCAAGCGTTTAGGACTGTGTGATGTATTATTATTATTATTATTATTATTATTATTATTATTATTATTATTATTTTATTATGACACAGCAAACAAGATAGATATGCTGGATTTCGTATCACAGAATCACAAGTCGAACACTTCCCAAGCGTTTAGGACTGTGTGATGTATTATTATTATTATTATTATTATTATTATTATTATTATTATTATTATTTTATTATGACACAGCAAACAAGATAGATATGCTGGATTTCGTTTCACAAAATCACAAGTCAAACACTTCCCAAGTGTCTAGGACTGTGTGATGTATTTTCGGATGATGCGTGCAGATCCCAATAGGGTGGTCTTTTGCAGCTGGCAGATCGTGATTTTATTTATTTATTTATTTATTTATTTACAGTATTTATATTCCGACCTTCTCACCCGAGGGGACTCAGGGCGGATTACAATGAATACATATATGGCAAACATTCAATGCCAACAGACAAACAACATACAGTATAGACACAGAGACATTTAACATTTTTCCAGCTTCACGATTCCAGCCACAGGGGGAGCTGCTGCTTCACCGTCCACTATTGGCTGTACTGCCTCATTCCTTTCCTCATGTTTTGCTGGCAGTTTTATGGTGTTGTAAATTAGTTAAATTAGCCTCCCACATAAAGCGTACCTAAATTTCCCTACTTGACAGATGCAACCGTCTTTCTGGGCTGCATAGGTCAACAGCAAGCCGGGCTATTTAATGGTCAGGGGCTTAACCCGACCCGGGCTTTGAACTCATGACTTCTCGGTCAGTAGTGATTTATTGCAGCTGGTTCCTAGCCAGCTGCGCCACAGCCCAGAGACAAACGCAGGATGTATTTTCGGATGATGCGCGCAGATCCCAGTAGGGTGGCCTTTTGCAGTTGGCAGATCGTAATTTTGTCAATGTCTATTGTTTCCAAATGCCGGCTGAGATCTTTGGGCACGGCACCCAGTGTGCCCATCACCACCGGGACCACCTGCACTGGTTTCTGCCAGAGTCTTTGAAATTCAATCTTGAGGTCCTGATAGCAGCTGAGTTTTTCCTGTTGTTTTTTGTCAATGCGACTGTCACCTGGGATGGCGACATCAATGATCCAAACATTTTTCTTTTCAACAACTGTGATGTCTGGTGTGTTGTGTTCTAGAACTTTGTCAGTCTGGATTCGGAAGTCCCACAGTATCTTTGCATGTTCATTTTCCAATACTTTTGCAGGTTTGTGATCCCACCAATTCTTTGCTGCTGGGAGGTGGTACTTGAGGCAGAAGTTCCAGTGAATCATTTGGGCCACATAGTTGTGCCTCTGTTTGTAGTCTGTCTGTGTGATTTTCTTACAGCAGCTGAGGAGATGATCAATGGTTTCGTCAGCTTCCTTGCACAGTCTGCATTTTGGGTCATCAGCTGATTTTTCGATCTTGGCCTGAATTGCCTTTGTCCTGATGTCTTGCTCCTGGGCTGCAAGGATCAGGCCTTCTGTCTCCTTCTTCAGGGTCCCATTTGTGAGCCAGAGCCAGGTCTTCTCCTTGTCAGCTTTTCCTTCAATTTTATTATTATTATTATTACTATGGTTCACCTCGTTTAAGGCAGGGGCTCTCAAACCCTTTCCTTGATAGAGTTACAAGCTTTGCAGATGCAGGGAATGCTGTGACTGTAGCATATCTTGAGCTTCGACAAAGTCAAAGCAAACTATTATTATTTCCCTCTCTGCAGGGGCCACAGCTTTGAATGAGAGCAGCGGTGGCTGGAGGGACCTCAGCGTGGGGCGGCTGCAGTGGACGCTCCAAAATGCCAACGGTCAAGGCAAGGCCCAGGTCAAAGGGGACGGACAGGAAGCGTGTGGAGGAGGCTTGGAGGGTCCCATGAAATGGAGAGGGAAGCAAGGCAATGGGAAGGCCCCGCAGGGTCTCAGGAAGTGATCCCTCTCCCTTTGCAGGCTGGGTCCTTGCCCTCTCCTCTGAAGGTCCGGGGCAGATGCTGTCCTCGGCCAGAGCTGCCACTCCAGCCCTGGGCCCCTCCGGCTTGGCCTGCGTCCTGCAGCTGGACTTCACCACCGGACTCCGAGGTACCGCCTTTGTCATGGGGCTTATATTGCCATTATCATGCTAGGAGCTCGGTGGCGTAGTGTGTTAAAGCACTGAGCTGCTGAACTTGCAGACCGAAAGGTCCCAGGTTCAAATCCCGGGAGCGGAGTGAGCTCCCACTGTTAGCTCCAGCTCCTGCCAACCTAGCAGTTCAAAAACATGCCAATGTGAGTAGATCAATAGGTACCGCTCCGGCGGAAAGTAACGATGGCGTTCCATGCAGTCATGCCAGTGGCCACATAACCTTGGAGGTGTCTACGGACAACGCCAGCTCTTCGGCTTAGAAATTGAGATGAGCACCAACCCCCAGAGTGTGAGTAGATCAATAGGTACTGCTCCGGCGGGAAGGTAACGTCGCTCCATGCAGTCATGCCAGTGGCCACATGACCTTGGAGGTGTCTATGGACAACGCCGGCTCTTTGGCTTAGAAATGGAGATGAGCACCAACCCCCAGAGTCAGACATGACTGGACTTAACGTCAGGGGAAACCTTTACCTTTACCTTTTTTTTTTGACTGATTAGCCTTATATTCTTTTTTTCCAATAATTTTTTATTAGTGCTTTTGCAAATAAAATACAAAATAAAAACCAACCCTGTAATACATTGAAAATCAATATTGGGGAAAGGAGAGAGAGGGGGACTGCCAAAACTGTGCCTGTTAGAGCAGATAGAAAATCAACATCAGTCCTCTTGGCTAGTTCATCTGACAAAATACATTAGGAGTTGTGGACTTCCGATTCGGTATCCAAATCTCTTAGAAGAACTAGACCCAAAAATAGTTGCTCAACGAGTATTGGATATAGAAGGCCAAAAAGACATTGCTACCCTGAGTAAAGCTGGCTCATTGAAATGGTTAAGCCGTTTTAAACATACTTTCCAAACAGCCAGGTATCTAATGACCGAAATGCCTAAACACCTGAGGAGGGTATTTACCAGAGCCCGTTTTGAGCAGCTGGATACGATGGTCAAACTCGGAAGGTTTAATCAAGTTCCATACAGCGAATGATTTTGTATTTGTGGAACATCAGAGGTGGAGGATATCGCA
The DNA here is from genome assembly GCF_035594765.1 of Anolis carolinensis. Lineage (NCBI taxonomy): Eukaryota > Metazoa > Chordata > Lepidosauria > Squamata > Anolidae > Anolis > Anolis carolinensis. The sequence continues at coordinate 3,235,502 of NW_026943818.1, forward strand.
CATGTACTGTTTGGCTGTGAATTGTATAAGAAAGAGACAGACCAATGCCTCGGGCCATACATTATTCACAAAACACACTGGGACCCACATATTAAAATTTCATTTTTGTTGGCCGGCCAGAATCCTAAAATAACACACAAAACAGCCCTTTTCCTGTTCAAAGCAACAAAGCTGAGAATTGCATATTTGGAATCCATTGGGGTAAACTGTGGAGGTGATGCAGATATTTGACCTGAACGGGGTCTTGTTAACAGCTTGTTTATTTAAACTTCTTTTTTAACGCGGGTTGTCAGTTGTATGTATGTCTATGTGTTAAATGTTTAGCTACGGCCGATGGGCTAATCAATAAAACGTGATTGGATTGGATTTGATTTGAGAGAGAGGGGGCGGGGATGAGGAAAGAGAGAGATAGAGAGAGGAAAAGAGAGAGAGAAAAAACAAAGAACGATTCACCCAATAGGTGCCCTCCTTCCTGTGGTATGAAGATATTAATATGAAAGAGAAAAAGAAAAAAAAATCAAAACAAAAAAACAAGGTATAAAAATAGACTTCCAACCATTGCATGATAACATTAAATTCTCCTCTTTCATGTTTCCTCATTCTTTTTCTGGTGTCCCCAGTTCATTCCTATTAATAAAGAACAATCAAGGCAGACCAAAAAAACAAACTGACTGGGAACTGGTTAAATAAATACTTAAAAGATGAGAATATGAAGATTTTAATCTGAGGTTTTATATTCTGAAAGGGTCGAAGGTGCCTTCAAATGTGTATCTTTTGGCCCAGGGCTCCTGGTGCTTGCTGTTGTGGATGAAGCTTTGGGGAGCAGCCACTGGGTTTGGTCTGCTTTGGGCAACGGGACGGCCGTCTGGGACCAGGCCCGGGTTCCCCTCGGGGCCAGAAGCCGACCCTTCCAGGTAGGCCTCCGTGCTGTTCAAGGCCTTTGGGATGCTCTCTGGGGCAGACAGGGCTCCGACACCCACTGTTCTGGGAGCTGTATCCACTCTGGCTCTTATTGCAAACTCCAAAGGGATGTCCCAGAATCCCCTCTTTTTTCCCTCCAGCTTGAGCTCCTGGCCTCAGAGGACCTCCAAGGCGATGATGTAGAGGGTCCGGCGGTTGCTGTGGGCAATGTAGCTTTCCTGGACTGTGATCCCTCTGCTGCCCCTCTGGCCAACCCCTCAGGTCAGGAACAACAACACTAGCAACGTGTTGCAACATGCTATGCTAATTTTATATACATATATATATATATAATTTATAATCTATATATATAAAAGGGTAATGAAATTTCGGCCTAGGACAAAACAACAAAACTACACATCCCAGAAACACTAAACTTGGCAGCACAACCCCTCATCCATGCCTCTGCGTTCATACAACAAAAAGAAAAGAAAAATTAAGTCCTAATTAGAGGGAGCGGAATAATTGTTTTTATCCAATTGCTGCCAGTTAGAAGGAGACCCACTTGGTCTCCTAGCAACCTACTCAGCCCAGGAGACAGGCACAGTTAGGCCTCACTCCACACTGCCTATAAAATACAGATTATCTGATTTTAACTGGATTATATGGCAGTGTAGACTCAAGCCCTTCCACATAGCTATATAACCCATTTGTAATGGACTTAATGTTAGGTAAAACCTTTACCCTTTACCTTAACTACCACCAATTCCTGAATACAGTAGAGTCTCACTTATCCAACACTCGCTTATCCAACATTCTGGATTATCCAACGCATTTTTGTAGTCTATGTTTCCAATAAATCATGATATTTTGGTGCTAAGTTCGTAAATACAGTAATTACTACATAGCATTAGTGTGTATTGAACTACTTTTTCTGCCAAATTTATTGTCTAACATGATGTTTTAGTGCTTCATTTGTAAAATCATAACCTAATTTGATATTTAATAGGCTTTTCCTTAATGCCTCCTTTTTTTCCAACATATTCGCTTACCCAACATTCTGCAGGCCCGTTATGTTGGATAAGTGAGACTCTATTGTACTTTATTTCCCATACCACCATACTTCGCCACAGCAACGCGTGGCTGGGCACAGCTAGTAATTTATAAATATATAATATATTGTATACGTATAATATTGATTATGATATTATAATGGAATACAATATCATACTACTAATAAAACAATATAATAATATTAATTATATATTAAATGTAAGATTACTAATAATATTACCATATAATAATATAGTACAATATAGTAATTTAACGCTTATATTGTGCTATGCTAATAATATATTGTATGTTCATTTGATTGGTAAGCTGCTCTGAGTCCCCTTTGGGGTGAGAAGAGCGGGATATAAATGTAGTAAATAAATACATAAATAAACATTACTAATATTACCATATAATGATATAGTACAATATAGTAATTTAATGCTTATATTGTGCTATGCTAATAATATATTGTATGTTCATTTGATTGGTAAGCCGCTCTGAGTCCCCTTCGGGGTGAGAAGAGCGGGATATAAATGTAGTAAATAAATACATAAATAAATATTACTAATAATATTGCCATATAATGATATAGTACAATAGAGTAATTTAATGCTTATATTGTGCTATGCTAATAATATATTGTATGTTCATTTGATTGGTAAGCCGCTCTGAGTCCCCTCCGGGGTGAGAAGAGCGGCATATAAATGTAGTAAATAAATAAATAATAAAACATGCCTTCAAAGCATTTTCAATGGTGGATTTTAAAATCAATGTTCTGTATTAATTCTACAGTGCAGCCTGACTTAATTCCATTGCTATTCACCAGCCGGATTCTGGGATGTGTCTTTCTTCTTTTTGGGGGTGTAATGGTTTGACAAAGCATCCCAACGCATCTCCTTGACTTCGCACTTCTCTGTCCCTTCCTTTTCCCCTTCCCTCTCTTCTTTCTCTCCGGAGCAGGGCTCTCTTGCAACTTCGAGGCCGGAGGCTGCAACTGGTTCCCAGAACGAAACCATAGCTTTGAATGGAAGCTGAGCGCTGGCCAGGAAAGTGGCCCGGACCACACCACCGGATCAGGTAGACACAATGGTGGGACAAGTGGTGCAAAACTGCATTAATACTACAGTGCAGATTACTCTTCAAGCTCTTGAGGGCTACACCCCTCCTTCTGCCTTTCCCAGGAAAAAGGTAGAGGGGTTTGTCAATATTTAGGGCCCAGGACCCAGATTAAAATGCTGTGTTTCTCTCCCGAAAACCCAGGTTCGTTCATGTCTGCGGACCCTTCTTGCCCCGGAGCCCGAGACCTCAGCACTCGCCTGGTTTCTTCCCCACAGAAGCCTCTGTCCGACTCGACTTGCTTTTCCTTCTGGTACCGAATGGAGGGGCCCCAGATTGGTAAGATGATGATCATAACACTATTATTTATTTAATACATTTATATCCCACCCTTCTCACCCCAAAAGGGACTCAGAGTGGCTTACAAATTAAATTTACATACAATATTATATTATTAGCATAGCATAATACTGGCAATAAATTACTATATTGCACTATATCTATATATTGTAATATTATTAAATTGTTGTTGTTGTTGTTGTTGTTGTTGCCATTAACAAAATCCAAACTTAAAATTTACGGTGGACAAGACACTTGTTTTACTTACCCCTGTCCTCGTTCAAACCTTATCTCAGGAAATTACTAATTTTAACCTTTTTACTCTGTATTTGTATACTTATCTAGGAGCGGGTTATTAGGCCGCAGGTCGGGATGTTTTGTATCTTTACATGGTTTTATTGTATGTATGCGCAAGTGTGTACGTATTGTATGTTTTACATGTTTTGATATGGTCAAAAGTGACTAATCAATGAAGAATTGTTGTTGTAATATTATTAGTAATATTACATGTAATATATAATATATAATTAATATTATTATATTGTATTATTGCAATATTGTATTACAAAATAATATTATTAATATTATATGCATATACAATGTATTATATAATAATATTATATATTATTATAAATTAAATATGTATATATGGATATGTATATATGCATATGTGTGTGTATATACTGTAGAGTCTCACTTATCCAAGCTAAACGGGCCGGCAGAATCTTGGATAAGCGAATATCTTGGATAATAAGGAGGGATTAAGGAAAAGCCTATTAAACATAAAATTAGGCTATGATTTTACAAATTAAGCATCATGTTATACAACAAATTTGACAGAAAAAGTAGTTCCATACGCAGTAATGTTATGTTGTAATTACTGTATTTACGAATTTAGCACCAAAATATCATGATATATTGAAAGCATTGACTACAAAAATGGCTTGGATAATCCAGAAGCTTGGATAAGTGAGACTCTACTGTGTGTATGTGTGTGTATGTGTGTGTGTGTGTGTGTGTGTGTGTGTGTGTGTATATATATATATATATATATATATATATATATATAGGCATAGCATGTTACTATGCAACACGATTTTTGTTCCTGGGCTATTAATGTCATAAATTTCCTATTTGGTTCTATCATAAAAAACCATAGAAAATGTTTATTTAATTGCAAGACATCTTGCTGCACATTTTGCTATAGTTTTTCAATGCATATCCCATATCTCATATATTTAAATTTCTATTTTTGTTATTTTTGAGTTGTTCAATAAGTACACCTGATGTTGTTCATTTGTTTATTTATTTATTTACATCATTTCTATCCCACCCTTCTCACCCGAAGGAACTCAGGGCAGCTTACAAAACTGGCAGAATTCGATGCCAATATACAACAATACAAAAGAATAAAACATAATATGATTTTTGATTTGATCAGTCTGTTACGTTTTCTAATGTATGGTTGGCATTTTGCCACTATTTGTAAACTGCTTTGAGTCCCCCCAGGGGTGAGAAAAGCGGTATATAAATGCAATAAATAAATAAATAAATAAATATCTCAACCAATTTATCATAGCTTATAGCAGTGATGGCTCACCTATGACACGCGTGTCAGCATTGACACGCCTAGCAATTTTTGCTGACACGCTGCCGCATGAAGATTGATTGGATAACTAATGTCTTTTGTGGCCAAATTTGGTGTGATTTGGTCCAGTCGTTTTGTTGTTTACTCCATGGGAATTATGCACATTACACACACACACACACACACACATATATATAAATATATAAAATCATTCTATTATTATTCTATTATTATTGTAGTATATTATTATATTATTACTATTATATTATTATTATTATACTATTTATTTATTTATTTATTTACAGTATTTATATTCCGCCCTTCTCACCCCGAAGGGGACTCAGGGCGGATTACAATGAACACATATATGGCAAACATTCAATGCCAACAGACAAACAACATTCAGTTTTAGACAGACACAGAGGCATTTTAACATCTTTCCAGCTTCACGATTCCGGCCACAGGGGGAGCTGTTGCTTCACCGTCCAGAAGTGGCTGTACTTCCTCATTCTTTTCCTCGTGAGCAGTTTTATTGTGTTGTAGATTTGTTAAATTAGCCTCCCACATAAAGTGTACCTAAATTTTCCCTACTTGACAGATGCAACTGTCTTTCGGGGCTGCTAGGTCAACAGCAAGCCGGGGCTATTTTTATTTTTTTAATGGTCAGAGGCTTAACCCGACCCAGGCTTCGAACTCATGACCTCTCAGTCAGTAGTGATTTATAGCAGCTGGGTACTAGCCAGCTGCGCCACAGCCTGGCCTACATTGAAACTAGAATAGAGAGAAATCAGCGTGGAAATTGCAAGAGGTACCATAGATTGTTGTACATGGAAATAATGGTAGTAAATAGTTTTTGATTTATTGAATACAGTTATATATTACAATTATATATTTTTGTTATTTAAACTATATATATTGCGAAATTATGTTTTTTTTCTCGAAGTGACACACCACCCAAGTCAAACTAGGGTTTTTTTGGGGTGAATTTTGACACACCAAGTGCAAAAGGTTGCCCATCATTGGCTTATAGTCATAACACTACCAAAAAATTACTGATATTCTGCAAAGTTAATCTGCCCTATATTTGTGCCCAGTTGCAAGTTGATGATGGCTTGCAATTGGAAGCTTATTTCTCCAGGGAGAATAAAAAGGCCGCTCCTTCTGTCCTGTTTCCTTTTTGCAGGGACCCTCAACCTTGTTTTGAAATACGCCGGAGAACCAGAGCGGGTCATTTGGAGCCAGACGGGGAGCCAGGGGTCGGTGTGGCACCGGGATTCGGCCGCCGTCCCCCACCCGACGCCCGGCCAGAGCTTCCAGGTCTGCCCTTCTGTTCCTGGTCTGTCTCTTGGGATCTGGGTGGCCTTTGAGCCATGGGTCGTCCATCAGAGATGAGGCCCAGCCCCTAGGTCGCCTTTTGGGGGGCATTTGGGCTAGTTCAGGCCTTTGGGGGGAAGCATTAAGCTCCGAGATGGGGCCTAGGCACCATGAAGGTCACACGAGATAGTTGCTGCACCTTTGGGAGGGGGGGGGGGCTTTGGATAAGGTCTGCCCATCTTCATGATAATTTCCTGTTTCCTGTGACCTTTTCCTCATTGAATGCACCTTAATTTGATATAGCCACAGGGTTTATTCCCTTCCCAAGTTGTCTTCTCATTAACCTGTAGCACTTTGTCACCTACCTCAGGCTTGAAATTTATACAGTGCACTTTATTCAGTCTATTTTTAACCTGTGCTTTAATTATGTTATTAAGTTTGATATTTTACCGTATGTGTAAATGTCTGTTTTATAATTTCATATGTCTCTGTACATTTGATGTGTTTCATATTGTTACTGTTTTTATCTGGGTTCGACCCTTGTAAGCTTCCCCGAGTCCCTTCGGGGAGATGGAGGCAGGGTATAAATAAACTATTATTATTATTATTATTATTATTATTATTATTATTATTATTATTATTGTATGACACAGCAAACAAGATAGATATGCTGGGTTTCGTATCACAAAATTACAAGTCGAACACTTCCCAAGTGTATTATTATTATTATTATTATTATTATTATTATTATTATTATTATGACACAGCAAACAAGATAAATATGCTGGATTTCGTATCACAAAATTACAAGTCGAACACTTCCCAAGTGTATTATTATTATTATTATTATTATTATTATTATGACACAGCAAACAAGATAGATATGCTGGATTTCATATCACAAAATCACAAGTCGAACACTTCCCAAGTGTCTAGGACTGTGTGATGTATTATTATTATTATTATTATTATTATTATTATTATTATTATTATTATTATTATTGTATGACACAGCAAACAATATAGAAATGCTGGGTTTCGTATCACAAAACCACAAGTCAAACACTTCCCAAGTGTATTATTATTATTATTATTATTATTTTATTGTATGACACAGCAAACAAGATAGATATGCTGGATTTCATATCACAAAACCACAAGCCGAACACTTCCCAAGTGTCTAGGACTGTGTGATGTATTTTCGGATGATGCGCGCAGATCCTAGTAGGGTGGCCTTTTGCAGTTGGCAGATCGTAATTTTGTCAATGCCTATTGTTTCCAAATGCCGGCTGAGATCTTTTGGTACGGCACCCAGTGTGCCGATCACCACCGGGACCACCTGCACTGGTTTCTGCCAGAGTCTTTGAAGTTCAATCTTGAGGTCCTGAGAGCGGCTGAGTTTTTCCTGTTGTTTTTCGTCAATGCGATTGTCACCTGGGATGGCGACATCAATGATCCAAACCTTTTTCTTTTCCACAACTGTGATGTCTGGTGTGTTGTGTTCCAGAACTTTGTCAGTCTGGATTCGGAAGTCCCACAGTATCTTTGCGTGCTCGTTTTCCAATACTTTTGCAGGTTTGTGATCCCACCCGTTTTTTACTGCTGGGAGGTGGTACTTGAGGCATAAGTTCCAATTGATCATTTGGGCCACATAGTTGTGCCTCTATTTGTAGTCTGTCTGTGCAATTTTCTTACAGCAGCTGAGGAAATGATCAATGGTTCCGTTGGTTTCCTTGCACAGTCTGCATTTTGGGTCATCAGCTGATTTTTTGATCTTGGCCTGAATTGCCTTTGTTTTGAGGGCTTGCTCCTGGGCTGCAAGGATCAGGCCTTCTGTCTCCTTCTTCAGGGTCCCATTCGTGAGCCAGAGCCAGGTCTTCTCCTTATCAGCTTTTCCTTCAATTTTGTCAAGGAACTTTCCATGCAGTGTTTTGTTGTGCCAGCTGTCAGCTCTAGTTTGTAGTGCGGTTTTCTTGTACTGGTTTTTTGTCTGCTGTGCTTTGAGGAATTTCTGATTTTTGACATCAATCAAAGCAGGTTCTTCACTTTGCTTTACATCTTCTGCCAGGACATGTTCTTCTTCTTTGACTGCTTGTTTTACTTGTAAGAGTCCTCTGCCCCCTGATCTTCTAGGCAGATACAGCCGGTCAACATCACTGCGAGGGTGCAGTGAATGATGAATGGTCATGAGTTTTCTTGTTTTTCTGTCCAAATTGTCCAATTCCGTCTGTGTCCAGTTTATAATGCCAGCAGTATATCTTATGACAGGTATGGCCCAGGTGTTTATGGCCTTGATGGTGTTGCCTCCATTGAGCTTGCTTTTGAGAATTTTTCTGACCCTTTGTGTGTATTCTTTGCTGACCACAGTTTTCACATGTTCCTGCTTGATGTTGTCCAGTTGTAGTATGCCCAGATATTTATAGGTCTCTGGCTGGTGACTCTTTATTGTTTGGCCATTGGGCATATTTATGCCCTCACTTTCAATGATTTTTCCTATTATTATTATTATTATTATTATTATTATTATTATTATTATTATTATTATTATCATATTATTATTATTATTATTTTCATATTATTATTATTATTATTATTATTATTATTATTATTATTATTATTATTATTATTTAGTGGGATGCCATTGATTGCAGAGATGGGTCAAAAGGGGTCATTCCTGCACCTTTTGGGGGTGGCTTTGGGTCAGTTCAGGCCCAGAGAGTCCTTTGGGGCCCGAGACACAGTTGTCCGCTGTCTCCCTCTCGCAGCTGTCCTTCGAGGCCCTTCGGAACGGCTTCCTGGGCACCATGGCGTTGGATGACTTCTCCGCCACCCCTGGCACCTGCAGGACCCCCACCCACTGCTCCTTCGAGGTGGACGACTGCGGCTTCTTGTCCAGAGAGCGGCCGTTTTGGGTGCAGCAGAGCGGGGCTCAGGGATCGGGACCCCCCAGGGATCACACGTTGGGATCGCCCCAAGGTCAGTGCTGCCCTCCTCCTCCTCCTTCTCCTCCTCCTCCTCCTCCTCCTCGTCCTCTGTGTTCAGAGCTGCATCAAAGAGAGTAACTTTGGGGGGCATTTGGCTCTTTCCAGGGCATTATCTGCTCCTTAACACCAGCCAGAGCTCCCTGCAGCCCGGTCAGGTGGCCGTCTTGCGTTCCCCGGCCTTCCCACCTGGACTCCGTCTCCATTGCGTCACCTTTTGGTACCACCTGAGAAGCAGCCGTCCAGGTAAGCCCCTATTTGGCCCCAATCTATTCTGTTCTGTTGGGCTGTTGTGTGTATTTTAAACACTGCTCTAGGCCCGTTTCTAGTCCATAAGAGAGCAATGTGACTTTTTAACCCACTCCTGGAGTTGCTGGCTACTTTGAAAACTGGCCCTTGAAAATATAATAATAACAACAACAGTAGTAATAATAATAATAATAATGATAATAATATGATACAAGAAGAATAAATAATAATAACATGAAATAATAATAACAATATAAAATAATATATAATAATATGATATAAGAGGAAATAATAATTACAAAGAGGGAGCCAGCAAAGATAGTTCTATCTTGTCTCCTTTGCATCACCTGTAGGCATGCTATGCTAATTATATATATGTGTGTGTGTGTATATATATATACACACATACATATATGCATATATACCTATATACAATATGTAAAGAAGTATATACAATATGTAAAGTAATTTACAATAATATATAATATTGTAATATATTGTATATGCATATAATATTAATAATATTATTTTGTAATACAGTAGAGTCTCACTTATCCAACGTAAACGGGCCGGCAGAAGCTTGGATAAGCGAATATCTTGGATAATAAGGAGGGATTAAGGAAAAGCCTATTAAACATCAAATTAGGTTATGATTTTACAAATTAAGCACCAGAACATCATGTTATAAAACAAATTTGACAGAAAAAGTAGTTCAATACGCAGTAATGCTATGTAGTAATTACTGTATTTACGAATTTAGCACCAAAATATCATGATGTATTGAAAACATTGACTACAAAAATGCCTTGGATAATTTAGAACGTTGGATAAGTGAGTGTTGGATAAATGAGACTCTAATGTATATATATGTGTGTGTGTATATGTATATATACATACACATATGCATATATACCTATATACAATATAATTTACAGTAATATATAATATTATAATTTATTGTATATGCATATAATATTAATATTATTATTTTGTAATACAATATAATACTAGTAACACAATATACTATTAATTATATATTATATATTACATGCAATATTACTAATAATATTACAATATATTGTTATAGTACAATATAGTAATTTCTTGCCAGTATTGTGCTATGCTAATAATATAATATTGTATGTAAATTTAATTTGTGAGCTGCTCTGAGTCCCCTTCGGGGTGAGAAGGGCGGGATATAAATATATTAAATAAATAAATAAATAAATAAATACAACAATTCTGATTTTTTATTATCGAATGTGATTGGGTTTCATGGCCGAAGGGGGGATTCGAACCCTGGTTTCCCCAATGCAATGTCCCAAATTAAACATTGGGTCAATGTTAGAGGACAGATATATATCTTACGCTCCCAATTCTTTTTCTAGGGTCTTTGAGGGTCACCATCAAAGAGGGAGGCAAACAGAAGGCGGCAGCGCTGGACGTGAGCCTGGTTCCAGGGGAGGCCTGGCAATACGGCCGCCTCAGTGTCCGGGTTCAATCTGATTGGCAGGTGAGCAGGGCCTTCCTTCAGATGACCAGCATCCAGAGTCCTTATCCAGACCCTCCCTTTGGGATCACCCCAGTTGTTGGTGGTGTTGTTGTTATTGTGATGCCTTGGTGTCTCCTTTGGGCAGGTGGCCTTTGCAGCGGAAGGGGCTGCCGAGGGACCCTTTTCTTCCTCCTCTTTCCTGGCCTTGGATGACTTTCGTGTGACGGATGGCAGCTGCCTTGGGGCCGGTGAGATCAGCTATATTGACTCTGGATTGTGGCATCCATCCACCTATCTATCTATCTATCTATCTATCTATCTATCTATCTATCTATCTATCTATCACCCTCAATCATATCTATGGTTGGCTGACCATCTGTCGGGAGGGATCGGATGGTGCCTAGGAGCCTATCATCTCTCTCTCTCAATCCTATTTGTGTTTCTCTTTCTCCCAGTTCTATATATGGTTTAAGGATTTTATACTCTATGGTTTTAAATGTATTTATTGTATTTTGTTAAATTATTCAATTGTTTTAATTGCTTATGTGTTCTCTTCTTGTATTGTATATTGGCATTGAATTTTTGCCAGATTGTGAGCCACCCTGAGTCCCTTTGGGTGAGACGGGCGGGATAGAAATGAGGGAAATATAAATAAATTTCTATTACTAGATGTGCCTCTGTCGGGAGGGATCGGATGGTGCCTAGGAGCCTTTGATGTATCTTTCTCCCAGTTCTATATATCTTTTCTATGACTAGATGGGCCTCTGTCGGGAGGGATCGGATGGTGCCTAGGAGCCTGTGATGTACCTATCATCTCTCTCTCTCAGTCATATTTGTGTATCTCTTTCTCCCAGTTCTATATATCCTTTCTATGGTTGGCTGACCACCTGTTGGGAAGGTTCAGATGGTGCCTAGGAGCCTTTGATGTACCTATCATCTCTCTCTCTCAATCATATTTCTCCCAGTTCTATATATCCTTTCTATGGTTGGCTGACCATCTGTCGGGAGGGGTTGGATGGTGCCTAGGAGCCTTTGATGTACCTATAATCTCTCTCTCAATCATATTTCTCCCAGTTCTGTATATCCTTTCTATGACTAGATGGGCCTCTGTCGGGAGGGATCGGATGGTGCCTCCCTTCTCACTCTCTCCCTGTTCTTTGTTGCAGGGTCGTGTGACTTTGAGCGGGGTCTCTGCGGTTGGGGCAAGCCCCCCGGAGCCTGGTCCAGCTGGGGTTGGAAGGCCGGAGCTGTTCCTTCCCAGTCGCCTTCCCCGGAGACTGACCGCACCTTTGGCTCCAAGGAAGGTAAAGCCAAAATGCAGGCGGACGGGTGGCCCTCGGGGTCCCTTCTTCTCTGTCCTTCTCCGGCTCCTTTCCCCATTCTCCGGCCTTTCTGCTTCCAGGCCACTATGCTTTCGTGGACCTGGCTGTCCTGGGGCAGAGCGTGGCCCGACTGGCCAGCGAGCCCCTCCCTCCGGCCACCAACGCTTCCCTCCGCTTCCATTACCACATGGACTTCCTCGGCCAGAACTGTAAGCCCACCACACTCATAAAATCAAGGAATACGTAACTGATACATTATGATTATTGACACAATGACATAGTCTAACACAGCAAACAAGATAGATATGCTGGATTTCGTATCACAAAATCACAAGTCGAACACTTCCCAAGGGTCTAGGACTGTGTGATGTTGTTATTGTTATTATTATTATTATTATTATTATTATTATTATTATTATACACATATATATACCTTTCGTTATTAATATGTCTTATCCTTATTTATTTTAACTGATTTAGTTTAATACAAATGTTTAATACTGTTTTAATACTTTTATATTTGTATATTTTAAATGGTATTGTAATGCTTTTCATGTCAGCTGGTTTGAGAAAAAAATGGGATACAAATAGACATACCGTATATACTCAAAGATAAGCCAAGTTTTTCAGCCCTTATTTATGAGCTGAAAAAGCCTCCCCAGCTTATATTCGGGTCAAGGTCAAGCCAGCAGCGGAGCCTGGAGGCCACAGGATGTTTTCTTTTCCAAAACCTCCCTCCTCTGCTTCTCCTCCCAGGCTGGTTATCTTATATTTTTTTGAGAGAGAGACAGAGAAGAAGCGAATGTTTTCAAAAGTGAAAGGAGAGTGTGAGAGAAACCCTTGCAAGCCAGATTGCATGGGCAGAAGGGGAAGAAAAAAAAGATATTCTTGCAAATTTGCACAATTCATTACTATTACTATTATTATTATTATTATTACTACTACTACTACTACTACTACTATTGCAAGAAGATTTGAGTCCAAAGGGAGGGAAGAAGGGAAAAGAGAGCAATAGAAGGTATTTCTTTTTATTCCCAAGGAAACAAAAATGAGGTGGGTTTTTTCAGGAGGGGGAGAGAAGTTTTAAAAAGCCTTTTCTGGCTACTTTTAGAGTTTGAAAAGAGGTGGGAAAGGGCAGGAGAAAAGAGGACAAAGTTGTTTGTAGGGGGGCTTTGCTTGCATTTCTTCCTTGGGCAAACACATGCCCCAAAGCTTCTAAATATTTATATAGATGTTCCCCCTACAAAGACATTAATATATGAATTTTCCCCTCATATGTTTACAGGTCTTTGCAAATCCTATGTAAATATAGATAACTAGAGATTTCCATGTACCTGTATATCTGTTCCTATATGTATACATTAATTTTATATATGAATTTTACCCTCACATGTTTGCAAGTGCAGAGGGAAAATGCACACACACACACACACACACACACACACACACAGATGTCTAGATAGATATAAACATTGATAAATCGGGCTTGCAAATATTGCAGGAGGAAAATGCACATAGAGAGGATTTGCAAAGGTTTCAGGGGGAAATACACATGTGAAATTAGTATATATCATGATAGATCTATATCTAGCTCTGCATTGTTTATGTAGGCATTATATGTTTGCCTGTTACTATGTTGGAAGCCGGCCTGAGTCCCCGGGGGAGAGAGATAGGGCAGGGCACAAAAGAAGCTGTTGATGATGATGATTATTATAAAGTTATTGTTGCTTTTCTACTTATAGACTTAGTTTACTGTTTTTCTTTGAAATATAGTAAATATTCAAAACATTTAACCCACTGATGCCTCAATTAATGTCATTTTATTGTTACCTAATTTTATTTTTGAAATTTACCAGTAGCTGCTGCATTTCCCACCCTCGGCTTATACTCGAGTCAATAAGTTTTCCCAGTTTTTTTTGTGGTAAAATTAGGTGCCCCGGCTTATATTCGGGTCGGCTTATACTCGAGTATATATGGTAATTATATATGTTATATATTATATATGCTTATTTTATTTTATATTTGTATTATATAATATTATATATATATATATATATATATATATATATATATATATATATATATATATAGTATAGTATAGTATAGTATAGTATAGTATAGTATAGTATAGTATAGTATAGTATATAATGACCCTCATACCCAGTGGCCTCCCCTTTGCCTGTGTCTTCTTCTTGTTGCTTTGTCCAGCTCAAGCGGAGCTCCGGGTGAAGGTGTCCAGCTTGGACGTGGAGCGGATGCTGTGGTCGGCCAAAGGTCACCAGGGCCACTCGTGGCTGCAGCAGACCCTCCTGGTGTCCAGTCTCACGGAGTTCCAGGTACCCAACACAAAGAATCCACAACAACTCTGAGTCTATTGATCCTGCTGAGTCTATTGATCCCACTCTGTCCTCCTCGCCTTGCTTTAGATCCTGTTCGAAGCCACCAGCGGAGCATGGCCCAGTTTGGGGACCGTTGCCTTGGATGACGTCTCCTACGACACTGGGCCTGATTCGGGCGATACCGAAGGGAGCCAAGGGACAGGCGAAGGGGGCAGCGGGGGTCCGGACGCAGGGCTGGTGGCCGGCATCCTCTGCTCCGTCCTGCTGGTCCTCCTTGCGGCCGCAGCGGCTTTCCATTTCCTGAAGAAGCGGAGGGGGCCCGAGGAGAGGAGGCCCATCGAGCGCACCAGCGTCCAGGGCTTCGACAACGTCGCCTTCCAAAACGTAAGCCACTTCTCTCACAGGATGTTTCATCCTTCTGTTTCAATAGTTGCATCTTGTCTATTTAAATTTTTATTATTTTTGCCATATAAACCAGGGGTTCCCAAACTAAGGCCCAGGGGCCGGATGCGGCCCATCGAAGCTATTTATCCAGCCCCCACGGCACAAGGGCAGAAGGGGGTTGGACTAAATGACCCAAGGGGTCTCTTCTTCTCTTACAACCCTTATTATTATTATTATTATTATTATTATTATTATTATTATTATTATTATTATTATATTGTATGACACAGCAAACAAGATAGATATGCTGGAGTTCGTATCACAAAATCACATTATTATTAACATTGAGGCTGGGTGGCCATCTGTCAGGGGTGTTTTGCTAGTGCTTTTGGTGCACAAAGGCAAAAGGGGGTTGGACTTAATGGCCCAAGGGGTCTCTTCCAACCCTCATTATTATTATTATTATTATTATTATTATTATTATTATTATTATTAACATTGAGGTTGGGTGGCCATCTTTCAGGGGTGGGTTGCTTGTGCTTTTGGTGCACAAAGGCAAAAGGGGGTTGGACTTAATGGCCCAAGGGGTCTCTTCCAACCCTCATTATTATTATTATTAATATTATTATTATTATTATTAACATTGAGGCTGGGTGGCCATCTGTCAGGGGTGCTTTGCTAGTGCTTTTGGTGCACAAAGGCAAAAGGGGGTTGGACTTAATGGCCCAAGGGGTCCCTTCCAACCATTATTATTATTATTATTATTATTATTATTATTATTATTAACATTGAGGTTGGGTGGCCATCTTTCAGGGGTGGGTTGCTTGTGCTTTTGGTGCACAAAGGCAAAATGGGGTTGGACTTAATGGCCCAAGGGGTCTCTTCCAACCCTCTTTATTATTAATAATAATAATAATAATAATAATAATAATAAACATTGAGGCTGGGTGGCCATCTGTCAGGGGTGCTTTGCTTGTGCTTTCGGTGCACAAAGGCAGAAGGGGGTTGGACTCAATGGCCCAAAGGGTCTCTTCCAACACTCTTTTTTGTTGTTGTTGTTGTTATTATTTATTATTATTGCTCGGTGGCCAACTATAGTCCGGCCCTCCAATGGTCCGAAAGATCGTGAACCGGCCCCCTGTTTAAAAAGTTTGGGGACCCCTGATATAAACCATTCCTAAAGTTGGAAGCCCCTGGTGGCGAAGTGTGTTAAAGCGCTGAGCTGCTGAACTTGCAGACCAAAAGGTCCCAGGTTCAAATCCCGGGAGCGGAGTGAGCGCCCGCTGTTAGCTCCAGCTCCTGCCAACGTAGCAGTTCGAAAACATGCCAATGTGAGTAGATCAATAGGTACTGCTCCATGCAGTGATGCCAATGGCCACATGACCTTGGAGGTGTCTACGGACAACGCCGGCTCTTCAGCTTAGAAAAGGAGATGAGCACCAACCCCCAGAGTCGGACACGACTGGACTTAATGTCAGGGGAAAACCTTTACCTTTACCTATTATAATTGTATATTTATATTACATGCAATATTACTAATAATATTGCAATATATTCATACAATATAATATACTCTAAATAAATGCTGTAAATAATACTGTATGTATATATACAATAGAGTCTCACTTATCCAACACTCGCTAATCCAACATTCTGGATTATCCAACACTTGCCCTATAAGCCTTATATATCACCTGTCACATCAGCACTTTTAATCTCGTACCCATTACTCTGGCCCGGCCCAGTTCTATTGTGTTCTAGCGTATTGTTCTTGCTTGTGGTTTATACTGTTTTAATTGTTTTAATTTGCCTTTTGTTTGTATTGCTACATTGTGTGTTGAGGCCTTGGCCTTTGTAAGCCGCATTGAGTCCTTCGGGAGGTGCTAGCGGGGTACAAATAAAGTTTAATAATAATAATAATTTTTGTAGTCAATTTTTTCAATATATCGTGATATTTTGGTGCTAAATTCATAAATACAGTAATTACTACATAGCATTACTGCGTATTGAACTACTTTTTCTGCCAAATTTGTTGTCCAATATGATGTTTTGGTGCTTCATTTGTAAAATCATAACCTAATTTGAGGTTTAATAGGCTTTTCCTTAATCCTTCCATATTATCCAAGATATTCGCTTATCCAAGCTTCTGCCAGCCCATTTAGCTTGGATATGTGAGACTCTACTGTATTGCAATATATTTGTATAATATAATATACTGTATGTATATATACTTGTAAACTGCCCTGAGTCCCCTTCGGGGTGAGAAGGGCGGGATATAAATATCGCTAATAAATAAAATAAGTAATAATAAATAAATGTATGTATGTATGCTGAAGCAGTATCTATTTATCTACTCACATTTGCATGTTTTCAAACTGCTAGGTGATATTTCCTTCCTCGGTCACGACTGGACTTAATGTCAGGGGAAAACCTTTACCTTTACCAAAGTTGGAAGGGACCCCAAGGGGCTATCCAGTCCAACCCCTTTCTGGCACATAATCTGCTCTCTTGGCTCAACAGGACCAAGTCACCATCCTGCCGCTGCCCAACGAGAGGGAAGCGGATTAAAGGCTGGCCTGCGGTGGGTGTCCGCACAAGAAGTATGTCTCCTGCCAATAAAGGGCTTCTTCCTCTTCCCCTGAGCTTTGGGTTTCCTCCTCCTTTCGGCAGCTGAGAGACGGGGAAAGGGGGCTCTGCCGCATTGGAGATCTTTTTATGTAAATAGGTATTTAAAAAATCCAAACATTTACTGCCAAGGCTTGTTTTCCCTTTTTGTGAAGGAAGCACAGCTGAATTTGTCATCTTCTGCAAGAAACCTTTCCCTTCCGCAAAACATTTCCCAACCCCAATGGTCATTTCAGTTTAGGGCTGTGGTTGAACCAATCGACAAAGCAAATATATAATACACAATCTATATATATAAAAGAGTGATGGAATCCTGGCAACCGCCAAAACAACAAAACTAAACACCCCACAACCTCGAAAATTGACAACACAACCCATCATCCACGCCTCTAGGTTGATACAACAAAAAGAAAAGAAAAATAAAGTCCTAATTAGAGGGAGAGGAATAATTGTTTTTATCCAATTGCTGCCAGTTAGAAGGCTAAGCTCCTCCAACTTGGTCTCCTAGCAACCCAATAAAAAATAATAAAAAACACTAAAAAATTAATACAATAAAATACTATAATAACAGAAAATAACTAAAAATAATACAATAAAATAATAAAATATAATAAATAAAAATATAACTTACAATAAAATTAATAAAAAATGCAAATAACGTCAAATAAAAATTACACAATAATTTTTAACCAATACCACCACCACTTTGCCACAGCAACGCGTGGCCGGGCACAGCTAGTCTATATATATAAAAGAGTGATGGAATCCTGGCGACCGCCAAAACAACAAAACTAAACACCCCACAACCTCGAAAATTGACAACACAACCTCTAGGTTGATACAACAAAAAGAAAAATAAAGTCCTAATTAGAGGGAGAGGAAGAATTGTTTTTATCTAATTGCTGCCAGTTAGAAGGCTAAGCTCCGCCCACTTGGTCTCCTAGAGCCAAAGCCTTGCTATATGAACAGGCGCTAGCCCCAAATGCCCCAGGCCGATGGGCTTGGCCGGGATTCCTGGGCCCCTGGGGCATTTGGGGCTAGCGCCTGTTCATATAGCAAGGCTTTAAGCCTCGATTCTCTATTTTTCCTCGCTTGGGGGGTAAAACCCCTGCAGACTTGGCAGGATTGAGGGTTATGGCTCTCCCCCAGGCTGAGGAGGCATTTGGCGTGGCCATCCGCCTCAGGGAGTGTGCCCCCACATGTGCGAATTCCACAGAACACCACTCGAAGAAACACAGTTACAGGTAAGCAACTATATCTTATCTGCTTTAACTGGATTATCTGGACTCCACACCTTTACCCTTTACCTTAACTCCTACCAATTCCTCAGTACTTTATTTCCCATACCACCATACTTCGCCACAGCAACGCGTGGCTGGGCACAGCTAGTATATATATAATACACAATATATTGTGTTGTCGAAGGCTTTCATGGCCGGGATCACAGGGTTGTTGTATGTCTTTCGGGTTGTGTGGCTATGTTCTAGAAGTATTCTCTCCTGACGTTTCGCCCACATCTATGGCAGGCATCCTCAGAGGCTGTGTGGCATGCCTGCCATAGATGTGGGCGAAACGTCAGGAGAGAATACTTCTGGAACATGGCCACACAGCCCGAAAGACATACAACAACCATATAATATTTTATAAATACATATAATATTGATAACAATATTATAATGGAATATATTATTATACTACTAATAATATAATATTTATATATTATATATTAAATGTAATATTACTAATAATATTACCATATAATGATATACAGTACAATATACAGTAGAGTCTCACTTATCCAACACTCGCTTATCCAACGTTCTGGATTATCCAACACATTTTTGTAGTCAATGTTTTCAATACATTGTGATATTTTGGTGCTAAATTCGTAAATACAGTAATTACTACATAGCATTACTGCGTATTGAACTACCTTTTCTGTCAAATTTGTTGTATAACATGATGTTTTGGTGCTTAATTTGTAAAATCATAACCTAATTTGATGTGTAATAGGCTTTTCCTTAATCTATCCTTATTATCCAACATATTTGCTTATCCAACGTTCTGCCGGCCCATTTATTTTGGATATGTTAGGATTATACCTCTACTGTATATAATATATTGTATATACATATAATATTGACAACAATATTATAATGGAATACAATATTATACTATTAGAAATACAATATAATAATATTGTATTAATACTATTAATTATATATTATATCAAATCACGTTTTATTGACTAGCCCATCGGCCGTATCAAAATATTTAACAAATAGACATACATACAACATACAACCCGTGGTAATATATATTATATATTAAATGTCTCACTTATCCAAGCAAAACGGGCCAGCAGTAGCTTGGATAAGCAAGTATCTTGGATAATAAGGAGGGATTAAGGAAAAGCCTATTAAACATCAAATTAGGTTATGATTTTACAAATTAAGCACCAAAACATCATGTTATACAACAAATTTGACAGAAAAAGTAGTTCAATATGCAGTAATGCTATGTAGTAATTACTGTATTTACAAATTTAGCACCAAAATATCACGATATATTGAAAACATTGACTACAAAAATGTGTTGGATAATCCAGAATGTTGGATAAGCGAATGTGAGATTCTACTGTATTACTAATATTACCATATAATATTGATTATAATATTATAATGGAATACAATATTATACTACTAATAATACATTATAATAATATTAATTATATATTATATATTAAATGTAATATTACTAATAATATTACCCTATAACGATATAGTACAATATAGTAATTTAATGCTTATATTGTGCTATGCTAATATATTGTATGTTCATTTGATTTGTAAGCCGCTATGAGTCTCTTCGGGGTGAGAAGAGCGGGATATAAATGTAGTAAATAAATAAATATATGTGTTGTCGAAGGCTTTCATGGCCGGAATCACAGGGTTGTTGTATGTCTTTTTGGCTGTGTGGCCATGTTCCAGAAGCATTCACTCCTGACATTACAACCACTTTGGTTGTAAGGTATGGAAAAACTAGGCAAGGAAAGGAAAAAATATATATCTGTGGAGAGTCCAGGGTGTGGCGAGAGTCCTTTGTCAGAAGCCAACATTAATGTTTCAGCTAATCACCCTAATTAGCATTGGAAAGGTTTGTCTCTTGCCTGGGGGGCATCCTTTGTTCAGTCATTAGCCGTTCTTGGGGCTCCTCTGCCCTCAGAGTGTTGCTTCCCATATCTATGAGTCCATATCTATGCCTGCCATAGATGTGGGTGAAACGTCAGGAGAGAATACTTCTGGAACATGGCCACACAGCCAAAAAGACATACAACAAATAAATAAATATTGGCCACCATGGCAATTCATAATCTATGTGCCATTTCCCCCCCACCCCTTTTGGACCTCTGTCCCAAAACCCATTCTCAAAACTTCAAATAAACCCCCCCAAAGAGAAGACTTTTGCTCCGTTTCTTTTGCCCCTGGCAGGTTCAAGTCGCAGCTTGTTTATTATTAGTTTTCGGACACTCGCTTTTGGAAGGAGAAGAAAGAGGCGGGACGGAGGACCGTCCCAAATGGGGAGGAAAGTTTATACAGACGTTTCTCCCTCCCACCCCTCCCAAAACAACAACAAGAACAACCGCAGGGCTGAAATCCTGGAGGTTTGCTCCGACGCTGAAGCCGCTCGAAGGGAAGCTGCTCGGCCGGAGGAGGAGGAGGAGGAAGAAGCGGGTCAGTCGGGGCGCACTGACTTCGAGGCTTTGTCCTCAGTTCCCTTTGGGACCCTTTTCGAGGGGTTTCCCGATGTCCCGCCCGCGGAGCTTGAGGCCTGCGAGACACAAGGAAGAAGTAGTGAGGACTTTGGGGTCGGGAATACGGGTTACTGTCCACATAACACCCTGCAATAATATCTGGGGACAATGGGGCTGGAAATGAAGGCAGTGACTGGCAAAAAGCCCCTTTGAGGTTTTGTATATACTAGAGTATAAGCCAACCCAAATATAAGCCGAGGCACCTAATTTTACCACCAAAAAACTGGGAAAACATTGACTCCAGTATAAGCCGAGGGCGGTAAATTTCAGAAATAAAAACAGATACCAATAAAATTACATTAACTGAGGCATCAGTAGGTTAATAATTATTATTATTATTATTATTATTTTATTTTTATACCCCGCCCCATCTCCCCGAGGGGACTCGGGGCAGCTTACATGGGGCCAAGCCCAGGCAATAAAACTCGGCAATAAAAACAAATCATAAACAGATAAAATCACATATACCAATAAGCAATAAGCACACTTTGATAAAAACCTATGGTGGCTCCTAAAAAGAGTAGTTAAATGTTTTTGAATTATTTACATAAAGCTCAAATTTAAGATAAGACTGTCAAACTCTGATCAAATCATTATTTTCATCTTCTTCAATGAAAATGTGCTTATGTATCCTTTTACTAATAGAGGAAAATAATAAATGCAATAATAAGATCAGAGTGAAATAATAAATGTATTAATAACAATAATAAAAATAGAGTAAAATAAATGTAATGGTAGCAACAATAGGGAAAAATAATAAATACCATATATTTTCGAGTATAAGATGACCCAAATATAAGCCAACCAGGACTCTCACCTGAGTATCAGCTGAGGGGGGCTTTTTCAGTCTTAAAAAAAGGGCTGAAAAACTAGGCTTATACTCAAGTATATACAGTATATATTCCTACTTCTTGGGCACTTGCAAAACTCCCAAAGGGACTACAACTCCCATCATCCCTAGGCAATGCAGCTATTTCTCAGGGGGAAGCAATCCTAATAATAATAATAACTCAGCCGCTATCAGGACCTCAAGATTGAATTTTTGACTCTGGCAGAAACCAGTGCAGGTGGTCCCGGTGGTGATCGGCACACTGGGTGCCGTGCCAAAAGATCTCAGCCGGCATTTGGAAACAATAGGCATTGACAAAATCACCATCTGCCAACTGCAAAAGGCCACCCTACTGGGATCTGTGCGCATCATCCGAAAATACATCACACAGTCCTAGACACTTGAGAAGTGTTCGACTTGTGATTTTGTGATATGAAATCCAGCATATCTATCTTGTTTGCTGTGTCATAATAAAATAATAATAATAATAATAATAATAATAATAATAATAATAATAATAAAAAATACAGTACAGGTGGTCCCTGTGGTGATCGACACATTGGGTGCCGTGCCAAAAGTTCTCAGCCGGCATTTGGAAACAATAGACATTGACAAAATTACGATCTGCCAACTGCAAAAGGCCACCCTGCTGGGATCTGCACGCATCATCCGAAAATACATCACACAGTCCTAGACGCTTGGGAAGTGTTCAACTTGTGATTTTGTGATACAAAATCCAGCATATCTATCTTGTTTGCTATGTCATAATAATATAATAATAATAAAGCTGACATGATACGAGGATTTGAAGATCGCACTGCAAAGACTCTGGCACAAACCAGTAAAGGTGGTCCCAGTGCTTAAAGACCTTGGCCAGCACTTGAAAACAATCGGCACTGACAAAATTACCAGCTGTCAGCCCTACTCGGATCTCCACACATTATTCACTGATACATCATAGTCCTAGACACTTGGGTAGCGTCCGACTAGTGATCCAATACAACAGCCAGCAGAGTAATCTTGTTTGCTGTGTAATAATAATAATAATAATAATAATTTTATTTTTATACCCTGCCTCTATCTCCCCAAAGGGGAGTCAGGGTGGCTTACATGGGGCCAAGCCCGAATAAAAACAATAGCAATATAAAACACAACAATAGACAAAAGGCATGCACAATTATAAAAATGTAAACATTAGCCAAGAAAAACAAATGACAAGAACTAATAAAAACATGGATTAAAACGGAGAGGTTGTAAAAGAAGACTGGGTAGGTGCACCATATAAATATTGTAAACATCTTATTAATAATAACAATAGTAATAATAGTAATAGTGTGTTTTCAAGGGAGAGAGAGCCATCCTTCCTCTTGCTGAATGGCCATCTGTCGGGGGTGCTTTCAATGAGATTTTCCTGCTTCTTGCAGGGGATTGGACTGGATGGCCCATGAGGTCTCTTCCAACTCTATGATTCTTGCAATACTTTAAACCCAGCCCACTGCAAAAGGCACGTCCACACATCCTGCTCTGCCAGTATTGAAAAGGAATGGTGTTTCTTAAAGATTTGGAACATGAGCAGCATCTTAAGCAATGCACCACAAGCACAGGCCCTTGTTCTTGGGCAACATTTTTCCACCTATCCGTTGCAAAGGATGTCTTTGCCCCAGGAAAACCTCCATCGGTCAATTGGGAAAAGGATCACTGTGTGTGACTGGGGCTGAGCCCAGGCAGCGCACTCACCGATGGCTCTCTCGATCTTGCCCAGCACCTGGTTGTTGGGGATGGCCCGCCCCGACTCATAGTCCGCGATGACCTGGGGCTTCTCGTTGATTTTCTGAAAGAGGGGAAAGAGGCCGGTTTCGTAACCCAAGAATCGAGGAACTCACTGCCTTGGGAGGCTCTGAAGGGAGAGGCTGGAGAGCCATCTGTCAGGAGGGGGCTGGACTGGATGGCCTCCAGGGTCCCCTCCGACTCTAGGATTCTTTGGAGGGAGTGCAGCCGCCGCACGCTTACCGTGGCCAGGTCCTTCTGGGTGAGGCCCTTGCCCTGCCGGCCCTGCTGGATGACCTTGCCCACCTCGAGGGGCACCCGGTCGTGGTGCAGCTCCTCCGTCTCCCGGTCCAGCTTTGCCGTGTTCTTGGTGATGGAGTGCTGCTTGTTCTGGCCCGCCGCCCCTGCGAGGAGGGACCCACATGTGGCTGTGCAACTGCCTCAGCACAGGGCACGCCGGGAAGGGTGGCCGTCTGTCGGGAGGGCTTGGCCCGTGCCTTCCTGCCTAGCACAATGACCTTTCGAGCATACCAACACAGTCATGGGCTATACAGTGACTCTGAGTCTTCTCTGGAGGGTTTTGAAGCAGAGGCTGGGTGGCCATCTGTCAGGAGGATTTTAATTGTGTCTTATGTGCACGCACACACACACACACCAATACAGCACATCATATATTATCACACGCACTGGTATATCATATAATGATATATCTATCACTTCTCTCCCTTCTTTTAATCCTATCTATAGCTGAATGGCCATCTGTTGGGAGGGTTTGGATTGTGTATTATTAATATTATTATATTGTATTATTACAGTAGAGTCTCACTTATCCAACATAAACGGGCCGGCAGAACGTTGGATAAGTGAATATGTTGGATAGTAAAGAGAGATTAAGGAGAAGCCTATTAAACATCAAATTAGGTTATGATTTTACAAATTAAGCACCAAAACATCATGTTATACAACAAATTTGACAGAAAAAGTAGTTCAATACGCAGTAATGCTATGTGGTAATTACTGTATTTATGAATTTAGCAACAAAATATCACGATATATTGAAAACATTGACTACAAAAATGTGTTGGATAATCCAGAACGTTGGATAAGCGAGACTCTACTGTATGTGTGTGTGTGTGTGTGTGTGTGTGTGTGTGTGTATGTATGTATGTATGTATGTGTGTGTGTGTGTGTATATATATATATATATATATATATATATATATATATATAAAAATAAAAACACACACTGGTATATCATATAATCATATATCTATGTATCACTTCTCTCCCTCCTTCCAAGCCTATCTATGGCTGGATGGCCATCTGTTGGGAGGGTTTGGATTGTGTCTTATATGCACACACCAGTATATCACATCATATATTATCACACACACTGGTATATCATATTATTTATTTATTTACTTACTACATTTATATCCCGCTCTTCTCACCCCGAAGGGGACTCAGAGCGGCTTACAAATAATATGTACATGCAATAAATTATTAGCATAGCACAATAGAAGCATTAAATTACTATATTGTACTATATCATTATATGGTATTAGTAGTATAATATTGTATTCCATTATAATATTATTATAAATTATATATGTGTGTGTGTATAAAATGATAATGATATATCTATGTATCTGTCACCTCTCTCCCTCCTTTCAATCCTATCTATGGCTGGATGGCCATCTGTTGAGAGCGTTTGGATTGTGTCTTATGAGCACACACACACCAGCATATCGCATCATATATTATCACACACACTGGTATATCATTTATTTATTTACTACATTTATATCCCGCTTTTCTCACCCCGAAGCGGCTTACAAATCAAATAAACATACAATATATTAGCATAGCACAATATAAGCATTACATTACTATATTGTACTGTATCATTATATGGTGATATTATTAGTAATATTACATTTAATATATCATTATTATATTGTATTATTAGTAGTATAATATTGTATTTCATTATACTATTATGATCAATATTATATGTATATACAATATAGTATATATTTATAAATTACTATAAATTATATATATAATATATGTATATAAAATGATAATGATATATCTATGTATCTATCACCTCTCTCCCTCCTTTCAATCCTATCTATGGCTGGATGGCCATCTGTTGGGAGGGTTTGGATTGTGTCTTATGAGGACACACACATACACACCAGTATATTGCATCATATATTATCACACACACTGGTATATCATATAATGATATATCTATGTATCTATCACCTCTCTCCCTCCTTTCAATCCTATCTATGGCTGGATGGCCATCTGTCAGGAGGATTTTGATTGTGTCTTCCTGCCTATCAGGAGGAGGCTGGACTGAATGGTCCTTGGGTGTCCCTTCCAACTCTACAATTCCATATCTATAATGTATAGAATAATGTATCATATCATATATATATCTATATATCTATGTATCTATCATCTCTCCCTCCTTTCAATCATATCTATGGCTGGATGGCCATCTGTTGGGAGGGTTTGGACCGGATGACCTTTGAGGTCCCTTTCCACATCTAAGACTCAGTGACAGGATCTACCATACCTCTCTCTCTTCAACGTATCCACCATCTCTCAATCATACCTATGGTCATCTATCCATGGCTGACTGGTCATCTGTGGGGAGGGCTCAGATTGGGTCTTTTTTGCCTAGCAGAAGGGGCTGGACCTTTGGGGGTCCCTTCCAACTCTTTTCCTTGGTGGTTCCTTACATTTCTTGGAGGTCTCCACGTCTTCGCCTCTTCTCTGCGCCGCCAGGACGGCCTGGAAAAGCAAAACTTTGCATTAGATTTGGACTCTTAAAGATGCTCAAATTTGAAAATCGTCATCCAAAATCTTGACAACTCAGAGGAAAGGCAGCCACAAAGCTGGGATCGTATTGGCCTCACTTGCTGCAGCAGGACAAAGCAAGCTGACAATTTAATTTCTGCATAAATATATATGTTAAGCACCTATTTTATAGTTAATTACAGTGTGTACATATGTGTGTGCTTTCTAGGTGTCATTATTATTATTTTTCGTATTTACTCGCAAACTTGCATATCGATATATTAATATATATTTTATATATTCCAGGCAGGAAGTCTTCCTGATTCCCAAGCCAGGTGGGCGTGGCCTAACGGAGTGGGCGTGGCCTCGACGGGACACGCCCCCGCCGAGGAAGTGGAGGCGCCTCGCGCATGCGCGTCCCCCTCACCTGCTTGGACTTGGCTTGGGCCGCGCTGGGGCCCTTCTTGCGCAGCACCGTCACCGCGTCCCAGTCGCTCTCCGCCATGAGTGCCGCCGCTGTTGTTGTTGTTGCTGCTCCGTCGCCTGCTTCGCTGCTCCTGCGGTCGCCTCTTCCTCGCTCTGCCTCCGCAATAGGCCGTCCCGTTGGAGCCCCAGCCTTTCGAAGCTCAAGCCGCATTCTTATTGGCTGTGTCACCTGCCACTCAAAGCCAGCGCGTCGACGCCATTGGTTGGAAGCAGCCGGCACCGCCTCCGTGCTCCTCCTCCCTCCTCCCTTCAGGTTTCGTCATAACGGTATTTAACGATTCTCTATTGGTCATGTTTTTAAAGCAAGCTTCCTATAGGCGATCTTACTTGCCCGTCAGGGTTATCCGTGCTTTCATTGGTTGTGGTAAAGAAACGTCTATTGGGAGGCACGCCTCTACGCTGGGATAGGACGTTGGAAGAAAACACAGTAAGAGACTCATTGCGATTGGTTAGGGCTTATGCCAATCAAAGAATGTCTTAACGCGATTGGGTGGGATTCTTTATATTGGGCGGGACCAAACATCGATAGTAAAAAGTGATGAGCAATCTCAATGGGAGCGAGGCTGGAGTGCCTTAAGCTTCTGGGCATGCGCAGTAAGAAGGGAACCCGGAAGAAGGGAACGAGCCCTTTTCCCCCCTCAGTGTGGGCGTGGCCTATCTGCGTCCTTCATAATATGGTCCCTCCCACTTCCGGTCTGGACCAAGCTGGTCACAGAACAGCGAGGGACTTTTTTGAGGGGAGGGACAGGGCGGGGCTACTGAGGCCCGCTTCCGGTCCGCGCTCGAGAGGGCGACGCGGCTCAAGCGGTGAGTGGAGCGCCCCGGAGGACTAGAACTCCCAGCCTGCCGGTGGGAGGAGGCCCAAGGTGGGGACTGCAACTCCCAGTTCGCCTGAGGGATTCTGGGAGTGGCAGTCCAAAATGAAGGCACTTTCCTCCAAGCGTTGCCCTTGACCCTGCTGGGCATTCTGGGAGTTGTAGTCCCCTTCATTCCACCCGAAGGAGACATATCATCATGGAACATAATGGGCTTCCTCATTCAGAAGGGCTCACATTCAGAATTTAAATGTTTTTTGGGTTGCTGTATGGCCACGTTCCAGTAGCATTCTCTCCTGACATTTCGCCTGCATCTGTGGCAGGCATCCTCAGAGGTTGTGAGATCTGCTCGAAACTAGGACAGTGGGGTTTATATATATATCCCGGGATGCTTTGTATCTATACATGGTTTTACATGGTTTTACTGTATGTATGGGTAAGTGTGTACGTTTTGTATGTTTCACATGTTTTGATATGGTCAAAATTGACTAATCAATAACGAGTTGTTATATCCCTGTGGAATAATGTCCAGGGTGGGAGAAAGAACTCGTTTGTCTGTTGCAAGCAAGTGTGAATGTTGCCATTGGCCATCTCGATTAGCATTGAATGGCCTTGCAGCTTCAAAGCCTGGCTGCTCCCTGCCTGTTGGCAGTAAGCAGCCAGACCTTGAAGCTGCAAGGCTATTTAATGCTAATCAAAGGTGCTCAATAGCAACATTCACACTTGCCTCAAACAAAGAGTCCCTTCTCACAGAGCAGGTTAGTCGTGTTCTATCAAAGCTTTAATTACTTTCATGGGGAGCGACTGCTCATTTATGGCTCAGGGCCAATTAGATAACAACAAAACTCGGATCCTTTGATCCCATGATGAAGGACGAGATCTAGCAGCAAGTTCAGTTGATTTCAATGGGAAGCTGTGAATGGAGGCCGCCTTCAGCCTCGCGCTGGTTTCACTCTGACTCAATGCGCCCATGACACCGAGGCTTTTGCACTCATTAATATTAGTAATATTCCTAATGATACCTATGGATCTTCATCTCATCATCACTTGGGAGCCTGAGAGTGACCTCTGTATATTGAGAACGAAAGATATATCTTGGTATAATTTTATAAAGGTGCTGCTAATGATCATGTAATATAATGTTCCCACATAATGCTAGGATTATATGTGTGTGTGTGTGTGTGTATAATATAAAGCTAGGATTATATGACGTTCTAATGTTATGTAAGGACAATATGACATTCTATCATAATACAAGGGTAATATGTTGTTTTAATATAGTGCAAGGATAGTATGACATTCTATCATAATGCAAGGATAATTTGAAGTTCTATCATAATGTAAGGATAATTTGACATTCTAATATAATGCAAGGGTAATATGACGTTTTAATATAATGCAAGGATAGTATGACGTTCTATCATAATGCAAGGATAATATGACGTTCTATTATAATGCAAGCATAATATGACGTTCTATTATAATGCAAGGGTAATATGACGTTTTAATATAGTGCAAGGATAGTATGACGTTCTATCATAATGCAAGGATAATTTGATGTTCTAATATAATGCAACGATAATTTTATGTTCTATTATAATGCAAGGGTAATACGACGTTTTAATATAATGCAAGGATAGTATGACGTTCTCATAATGCAAGGATATTTTGACGTTCTAATATAATGTAAGGATAATTTGACATTCTAATATAATGCAAGGATAATTTGACGTTCTATCATAATGCAAGGGTAATATGTCGTCTTATTATAATGCAAGCATAATATGATGTCCTAACATAATGCTAGGCTAACCCATAAGCCACATTTCCCTTACAAGCGATGGCTTCTTATCATTGAAGAAATACAGTATGTATTATATACCTGTATTTGTATATAATGTAATCGTATTTGTTGAGCCCCGCCTCAAGGCATTAGGAGATGTGGGTAACAAACAAAATGTATTATTATTATTAATGTTTCTGAATAATAACAAATATTTTTTGAAAAAAGACTCTTCCCCAAAAGGGAAACCAAAAGGCATTCCCTTCCCAGCTTCTGGAGTCATGGCTCTATCGTGACTGAATGCAGGGTGTCATTACTCAATGTGTATCTATGTGCATATTGCAAAACCAAAGGGAGGCCTACGAAGGGCTGGGTGGAGGCCTGACGGTGCCGCTCCCTCCTGTTCCTCCCTCGCAGGGTCGATGTTGTGGCACACATGGCCTCCGCCGCCGCCGCCTCCGCCAACGTGACGCCACTGGGGTCCCTGGACGAGGACCAGGTCGGGTTCCCGAAGGAGATCCTGGGCACGGAGCTAGAGGGCAAGTACCTGTGTTCAGAGTGTGGGAACATCCTGCGGAGACCCTTCCAGGCCCAGTGCGGACACCGCTATTGCGCTAGCTGCCTTCAGAGGCTCATCAGGTACCCCTTGCCCTCCATAGCACTCTGTGTGTGTGTATGTGTGTGTGTACTATATATACTCGAGTATAAGCCTAGTTTTTCAGCCCTTTTTTTAAGACTGAAAAAGCCCCCCTCGGCTTATACTCGGGTGAGGGTCCTTGTTGGCTTATATTTGGGTCAGCTTATACTCAAGAATATATGGTACATTTATTATTTTTCTCTATTATTATTGGTATTATTACATTTATTATTTTTCTCTATTACCGTGTTTCCCCGAAAATAAGACAGTGTCTTATATTAATTTTTGCTCCCAAAGATGCTCTAAGTCTTATTTTCAGGGGATGTCTTTTTTTTCCATGAAGAAGAATTCACATTTATTGTTGAACATTTATTATATACTGTACAGTAGTTGTCATCATAAACCAGCATAACCAGACAAACTGTGAATCTTATCAAGAATTTCTTATTACTACCATTATTTCCATGTATATGGTACATGCATTTATTGATCCTGCATGCTCTGGTGTTCTGTCCAGTGGGCATGCTTCCAAACAAAAACTTTGCTAGGTCTTACTTTCAAGGGAGGCCTTATATTTAGCAATTCAGCAAAACCTCTACTAGGTCTTATTTTCTAGGGACGTCTTATTTTAGGGGAAACAGGGTATTGTTGCTACTATTACATTTATTTTACTCTATTTTTATTATTACAGTATTAATGCATTTACATTTCACTCTGATCTTATTATTATTATTACATTTATTCTTTTACTCTATTTATTATTACATGTATTATTTTCCTGTATTTATTATTATTATTATTATTATTATTACATTTATTCTTTTAATCTATTATTATTATTAAAAGGATACATAAGTGCATTTACATGGAAGAAGATGAGAATGATTTAATCAGAGTTGGACAGTCGTATCTTAGAGCTTTATGTAAATACTACTGATACCTCAATTAATGTAATTTTATTGGTATCTATTTTTATTTCTGAAATTTACCATTCTCAGCTTATACTGGAGTCAATGTTTTCCCAGTTTTTTGGTGGTAAAATTAGGTGCCTCAGCTTATATTCGGGTCGGCTTATACTCGAGTATATACGATAGTAGTATGTCCAGCAACATATATATGAAGACATATTACTATAATATATATGATAAATTACTGTGTTATTATAATATTCTCTTTGCCAATGTATTATACTACTATACTACTTTATTGCCATAAACATTTTATTATATATTGCTGGACAATTACTATAATGTATAATACAATATTTATATATGATGAGGCCAGCATCATCCCAAAGAGAGGGACTCACCACTACGTTGCACCTGGTAAATGTATATAATATGTGATGTGTATTATATTAGAACTGTTCAGAATTCAGGCCTTGTGTGTGTGTTTATATAATATATATTGTTATATATATATATATATATATTATTATTATTATTATTTGGGGATCCCTTTCTGCTTAGAATCCAGGTCTTGTTTGTGTATATGTGTGTGTGTGTGTGTATATACACAAACACACACACACAAATAATAATGTTTACTTCTTACCCGCCTCCCCTCGAGGCTTGAGTCACAACCCAGTTAAAAACAGGTAATTATAAAACATTATATAAAATACATCTATTATAATGTATTGCCATGAAATGCACACATTAAAATACACAGAACAAAGATTACAATACAGTAAATGCAAGACGTGACTGGTTATATTACATTATAGGATTTATATATTATATATTGGAGCCCCGGTGGCGCAGTGTGTTAAAGCACTGAGCTGCTGAACTTGCAGACCGATAGGTCGCAGGTTCTAATCTGGGGAGTGGTGTGAGCTCCCGCTGTTAGCTCCAGCTTCTGCCAACCTAGCAGTTTGAAAACATGCCAATGTGAGTAGATCAATAGGTACTGCTACAGCAGGGAGGTAATGGCGCTCCATGCAGTCATGCCGGCCACATGACCTGGAGATGTCTACGGACAACGCCGGCTCTTTGGCTTAGAAATAGAGATGAGCACCAACCCCCAGAGTCGGACACAACTGGACTTAACGTCAGGGGAAACCTTTACCATTACCTAAAATTTATATTGTTATTATTTATATTTATATTATTATTATCAGCTCGGGGCCTCAGAAGTGTGGTGCCTGCATCCAGGAGGGGATCTATGAAGATGGTGTCTCCATCCTGGAAACGGGTTCGGTAAGTAGAGGAAAAGGGAGCCGCCTTGTATAGTATGGCATAGTATTGAGCCGGGGCCATGAAACGTCTCTCATATTGCCTTCCTTTCCTCCGTTGAGGCCTTCCCGGACAATGCGGCCCGTCGCGAGGTGGAGAGCCTCCCCGCCATCTGCGCCAACGAGGGATGCGCCTGGAAAGGGACCATCAAGGAATACGAAGTAAGGACCCACACCCTCCCTCCCTGTTTCCCCTTCGTCCTTCGGATTAAAGTGCAATGTTATGTTGTTATTTATAAAAGGGAGATGTATGTAGGTGGAGTGAAAGGCTACTCTGTTGGCCACCGCTCTTTCCTAGATCTATGACACTCATGCTTCCTCCTCAATGCAGAGGTCATTCTCCTTTCTTTTTAAAATAAATAAATATAGATGCATAGATAGATGCATAGATAGATGCATAGGTAGATACATAGATAGATGCATAGATGGATACATAGGTAGATACATAGAGAGTTAGATATGTAGATCTATAGATAGGTAGGTAGGTAGATACATAGATAGACACATAGGTAGATGCATAGGTAGATACATCGGTAAATGGATGCATAGATGGATACATAGGTAGATACACAGAGACATAGATATGTAGATCTATAAGTAGGTAGATACATAGATAGACACATAGATGGATACATAGGTAGATACATCAGTAAATGGATGCATAGATGGATACATAGGTAGATACATAGAAACATAGATAAATAGATAGACACATAGGTAGATGCATAGGTAAATAGATACATAGAAGCATAGGTAGATACATAGGTAAATAGATGCATAGATACATAGGTAGATACATATAGATACATAGATGCATAGGTAGATACATAGGTAAATAGATGCATAGATGGATACATAGGTAGATACATAGACATAGAGACATAGATATGTAGATCTATAGATAGGTAGGTAGATACATAGATAGATAGACAGATAGATGCATAGATGGATACATAGGTTGATACATAGAGACATAGATATGTAGATCTATAGGTAGGTAGGTAGGTAGGTAGATATATATATATATATATATATATATATATATATAGACCCATAGGTAGATGCATAGGTAAATACATAGGTAAATAGATGCATAGATGGATACATAGACAAAGAGACATTGATATTTATTTATTTATTTACAGCATTTATATTCTGCCCTTATGTAGATCTATAGATAGGTAGGTAGGTAGATACATAGACATATAAGTAGATGCATAGGTAGATGCATAGGTAGATACATAGGCAAATAGATGCATAGATGGATACATAGGTAGAGACATAGATAAATAGATAGATGCATAGGTAGATGCATTAGGTAAATAGATACATAGATAGATGCATAGGTAAATACATAGGCAAATAGATGCATAGATGGATACATAGGTGGATACATAGACACATAAATAGATAGACGCATAGATAGATGCATAGATAGATACAAATAATAAACATCATAATAATAATAATTTATTTATTTATTACATCACTTCTACCCCGCCTTTCTCACCCATCAGGGGACTCAGGGCGGCTTAATAATAATAATAACAACAATAACAATAATAATGATGATGATGCAATTCCCAGGGTCCAATAGCAGTGAGCCATGGCAGTTCCAAGCTGCATCAGTTTTGCAATGTAGATGCACTTAATTGCCTTGAGCAATTAAAGTGGCTCCTAACTTCATTAATTCGGCAGAGTAGATGCCCTCTAGGAGCCCTCCAGTGCACCCCTTTGGTCAACCTTCGGCTTAGAAGCGGTTCTAGCATTGCATTAGACAGAGTTTCTTAGCGAGGGATTCTCTTTATTTGCATGGTTTTCCGCTTTTTGGGGGGGTCCTGAGCCCCTCTTTTGGGGGCCTCCCTGCAGCGGAACTCAGGGAAATCGCGGGACCTGTCACTTGCCTGCCTGCCTTCTTTCCTGCCAAGAATGTGGCCGTCATGCGCTGCCTCAGAGCCTCGGAAAGTCCCTCTTGCAAAACCGAGCCAGCCTGGAAAGTCCCTAAAACTCCGGGCCTCTGCTGTTTGAACCCTTTGGGAAGGAAGGAAGGCGGGAGAGAAAGAGTCCGAGGATCACATTCCACACTTGGTTTTGCTTTCTGTTCTGGGAGCGAGAAGGCGATCCCGCTCCTTGCCCTCTCCCCAATAGATTCCTTGCTATTTTGAGGGGGTCCTAAGAATAGTAGTAAAAATAATAATATGATTGAGAGGGAGGGATAGATAGATAGATAGGTAGATAGGATTGAGAGAGTAGATATAGTTGAGATAGATATATGTATATATAGAATCCTAGAGTTGGAAGGGATCTCCAAGACCCATCCAGTCCAACCCCCTTCTACTAGAAAGGACACAATCAAAGCTCTCCTGACAGATGGCCATCCAGAGAGCCATTAAAATGATGTGATTGAGAGGGAGAAATAGGTAGATGTGTATATGTATCTGATAGGATTGAGGTAGATATAAAAAGGTAAATGTAATACAGTAGAGTCTCACTTATCCAACACTCGCGTATCCAACGTTCTGGATTCTCCAACACATTTTTGTAGTCAATGTTTTCAATACATCGTGATATTTTGGTGCTAAATTCGTAAATACAGTAATTACTACATAGCATTACTTCATATTGAACTACTTTTTCTGTCAAATGTGTTGTATAACATGATATTTTGGTGCTTAATTTGTAAAATCATAACCTAATTTGATGTTTAATAGGCTTCTCCTTCATCTCTCCTTATTATCCAACATATTCGCTTATCCAACGTTCTGCCAGCCCGTTTATGTTGGATAAGTGAGACCCTACTGTATTACTAATATTATTACCATATAATGAAATAGTACAATATAATAATAATAATACTAATAATACAATATAATAATATTAATTATATATTATATTTTACATGTAATATTACTAATAATATTACAATATATTGATACTGTACAATATAGTAATTTATTACCAGTATTGTACTATGCTAATATAATATTGTATGTAAACTTAATTTGTAAGCCGCTCTGAGTCCCCTTCGGGGTGAGAAGGGCGGCATATAAATGTAGCAAATAAATAAATAATAAATAAATATAGTAAATTAATGCTTATATTGTGCTATTCTAATAATATATTGTATGTTCATTTGATTTGTAAGCCGCTCTGAGTCCCCTTCGGGGTGAGAAGAGTGGGATATAAATGTAGTAAGTAAGTAAGTAAATAAATAAAGGTAAAGGTAGATATATGCTTATTTATTTATTTAATACATTTATATCCCGCCCTTCTCACCCCGAAGGGGACTCAGAGCGGCTTACAAATTAAATTTACATACAATATTATATTATCAGCATAGCACAATACTGGCAATACATTACCATATTGTACTATATATATTGTAATATTATTAATAATATTAGATGTAATATATACTATATAACTAATATTATTATATTGTATTATTAGTATTATATTGTATTACAAAATAATATTATTAATATTATATGCATATACAATATATGGGGGGCCCTGGTGGCACAGTGTGTTAAAGCGCTGAGCTGCTGAACTTGCGGACCAAAAGGTGCCAGGTTCAAATTCCAGGAGTGGAATGAGCGCCCGCTGTTAGCCCCAGCTCCTGTCAACCTAGCAGTTTGAAAACATGCAAATGTGAGTAGATCAATAGGTACCGCTCCGGCGGGAAGGTAACAGTGCTCCATGCAGTCATGCCTATGGTCACATGACCTTGGAGGTGTCTACGGACAACGCGGGCTCTTCATCTTAGAAATGGAGATGAGCACCAACCCCAGAGTCGGACCGACTGGACTTAACGTCAGGGGAAAACCTTTACCTTTACCTTATTGTATTACAAAATATTATTAATATTATATGCATATACAATATATTATATATTATTATAAATTATATTGTATATATGTATATATGCATGTGTGTATGATATGATGGATACAGAATCTTAGAGTTGGAAGGGACCTCCAAAGGCATCCAGTCCAACCCCGTCATTCCATCAGAGCCCTCATAGAGATGATAGAACCTTCTGGGCCTTTGACTGGCCTTGGTGGGTTTGTGAGGCAGGCAGGCAGGCAGGGCAGCTGGCCACCCCGCTGCTCCTTCCCCCTCTTGTACTGAACGCAGCCTGTTGCCCCTTCCTTTCCTCCGCCCCGCAGAGCGGCCACGGCGGGAGCTGCCCCTGGGCGCTGGCCACTTGCCCTTCCTGCCGCGGCCCCGTCCGGCGGAGGGACCAGGAGCGCCACGCCGCCCGGGAGTGTCCCCAGCGGAGCCTCAGCTGCAAGTTCTGCAAGGCCCTCTGCCACTTCCCCCAGATCAAGGTACGCACCCCGGGGGAAAGGAAGGACATCATATCCTATTATCATTATTATTACTATTATTATATAATGCATTATTATATATTATGATATATTATTATATAATAACAGTAATAAAATAATATCTATCTATATATATAAAAGGGTAGTGAAATTTCGGCCTAGGACAAAACAACAAAACTACACATACCAGAAACACTGAACTTGGCAGCACAACCCCTCATCCATGCCTCTACGTTCATACAACAAAAAGAAAAGAAAAATAAAGTCCTAATTAGAGGGAGAGGAATAATTGTTTTTATCCAATTGCTGCCAGTTAGAAGGCTAAGCTCCACCCACTTGGTCTCCTAGCAACCCACTCAGTCCAGGGGACAGGCAGAGTTAGACCTCACTTAGGCCTATAAAATACAGATTATCAGATTTGAACTGGATTATATGGCAGTGTAGACTCAAGGCCCTTCCACACAGCTATATAACCCATTTATAATCTTATATTATCAGCTTTGAACTGGATTATCTTGACTCCACACTGCCAGATAATCCACTTCATTGTGCAGTCGGACACAACTGGACTTAATGTCAGGAGGAAACCTTTACCTTAGAATCATAGAATAGTAGAGTTGGAAGAGACCTCATGGGCCATCTAGTCCACCCCCCTGCCAAGAAGCAGGAAATCGCATTCAAAGCACCCCCGACAGATGGCCGTCCAGCCTCTGCTTAAAAGCCTCCAAAGAAGGAGCCTCCACCACGGCCCCGGGGAGAGAGTTCCACTGTCGAACAGCCCTTCTCACAGTGAGGAAGTTCTTCCTGATGTTCAGGTGGAATCTCCTTTCCTGTCATTTGAAGCCATTGTTCCCTTGTGTCCTAGTCTGCAGGGCAGCAGAAAGGAAGCTCCCTCCCTCCTCTCTATGGCTTCCCCTCACGTATTTGTACATGGCTATCATGTCTCCTCTCAGCCTTCTCTTCTGCAGGCTAAACATGCCCAGCTCTTTAAGCCTCTCCTCATAGGGCTTGTTCTCCAGACCTTTGATCATTTTAGTTGCCCTCCTCTGGACGCTCTCCAGCTTGTCAACATCTCCCTTCAACTGTGGTGCCCAAAATTGGACACATTCATTTCCCATACCACTTCATTTCCCATACCACCAGACTTCGCCACAGCAACGCGTGGCCGGACACAGCTAGTATATATATACAAATGTAATGTTCGTTTTACTATGGAGTAAACAACAAAACCACTGAACCAAATTACACCAAATTTGGCCACAAAAGACATAATCATCCAAAATATGTCTTTCAATAAAAAACCTAGAAAAATAGACATGCATAGGATGAGGAAGAGCCTTTCTCCCCCTAACTGCCAGTTAGAAAGGTAGGCTCTGCTGCCTTTAGCCCCTCCCCCTCAAACAATGGCCAAACAAGGATTCCCCTACAAAGGAAATAGCCAGGCTTCAAAGCAGCTCTTTGATTGAGGGTGCTACTCCAGCTACACCAGAAAACAGCCAGGCTTTGAGGCTGCAAGGCTCTTTACTGCTATTCCACCTGGCCAACAAATGATTCCCATAAGACACAGCAACGCGTGGCCGGGCAAAGCTAGTAATCATATATAATAATAGCAATTATTAATATTGTTATTATTATTGGACAGTCCAAGTAGTAGTCCAAGTATTTCTCATTATTAGTATTGGTGTTACTGTTGTTGTTATTATTAGAGAGTCCTATTGTTGTTGTTGTTAAAGACTTTGGGGGCGAAGAGGGAAGCGACCTCTTTATGGAGGCAGGAGGCAAAACACACCTTGAGTTTCATAGATCTAAGAAAACAGAAGTGAAAACCAAGACAGGTGGCAAAGCCGGGTCTTGTTCTGACTCCTTAAAGATGCTTTTTGTGTGTGTCGTTCCCCTCCAGGCCCACGACGAGGTCTGCCCCAAGTTCCCCCTCACCTGCGAGGGCTGTGGGAAGAGGAAGATCCCCAGGGAAAAGGTGAGCCTCAGGAATCTGTGGAGTCAGAGGCTGGATGGCCATCTGTCAGGAGGGATTGGGTCGTGTCCCCCTACTGGGCTGGGTGACGCATGGAGTGACAGAGGTGCCCGTTCTCTCCTTGCAGTTCCCGGAGCACGTCAAGAGCTGCAGCAAATGCAAAGCGCCCTGCAGATTCCAGCCCATCGGGTGCAACGTGGTGGTGAGTCCCTCTCGTTGGGATGAGGCCGGCCCCATCATATATAAATATTGTATTATACATTATAGTAATTGTCCAGCAATATATAATAAAAGGTTTATGGCAATATATTAGCATAGTAGTATAATACTACTACTATGCTACTATATTGCGATAAACATTGTATTATATATTGCTGGAGAATATTTTATACATTTTATTATGTATAATATAGGAGCCCCGGTGGTGAAGTGTGTTAAAGCGCTGAGCTGCTGAACTTGCAGACCGAAAGGTCCCAGGTTCAAATCCTGGGAGCGGAATGAGCGCCCGCTGTTAGCTCCAGCTCCTGCCAACCTAGCAGTTCGAAAACATGCCAATGTGAGTAGATCAATAGGTACCGCTCCGGTGGGAAGGTAACGATGGTGCTCCATGCAGTCATGCCGGCCACATGAACTGGAGGTGTCTACGGACAGCGCTGGCTCTTCGGCTTAGAAATGGAGATGAGCACCAACCCCCAGAGTCAGACATGACTGGACTTAACATCGGGGAAAACCTTTACCTTTTTAGTATAATACATAGTCAAAGAGAATATTATAGTAACAGTAATATATCATATATATACAGTAGAGTCTCGCTTATCCAACGTAAACTTTATCAGTCACCTCGTGTTTACAATATTTATATGGTGCACCTTACCCAGTC
This sequence comes from Anolis carolinensis, assembly GCF_035594765.1. NCBI lineage: Eukaryota > Metazoa > Chordata > Lepidosauria > Squamata > Anolidae > Anolis > Anolis carolinensis. The sequence continues at coordinate 3,275,505 of NW_026943818.1, forward strand.
TACTTTTACAATCTCTTCATTTTAATCCATGTTTTTATTAGTTTTTGTTTTTATTGTCTAATGTTTAAATTTTTTTTAATTGTGCATGTTTTTGTCTATTGCTGTGTTTTATACTGCTAGTGTTTTTATTCGGGCTTGGCCCCATGTAAGCCACCCTGAGTCCCCTTTGGGGAGATAGAGGCGGGGTATAAAAATAAAGTTGTTATTATTATTATTATTATTATTATTATTATTATTATTATTATTATTATTAAACGGGCCGGCAGAACGTTGGATAAGCGAATATGTTGGATAATAAGGAGGGATTAAGGAAAAGCCTATTAAACATCAAATTAGATTATGATTTTACAAATTAAGCACCAAAACATCATGTTAGACAACAAATTTAACAGAAAAAGTAGTTCAATACACAGTAATGCTATGTAGTAATTACTGTATTGACAAATTTAGCACCAAAATATCACAATGTATTGAAAACATTGACTACAAAAATGCATTGGATAATCCAGAATGTTGGATAAGCAAGGCTTGGATAAGTGAGTCTCTACTGTATTATATATTAGACCGTGAAAACATGGCTGTCTGCACAAGCTTTTAACGAGTAATACGATAATGTTGACATGGTCCGATTTAAGGCTGAAGCATGAGTTTTAATGGATCTAATTTACATGTTTTAAATGTTATAATGTATTTTAGTGATGTATTTTTATAGTTTTAATTGATGATATGTACTGTTTTTGTTTTTGTTTATTATGTTCTTGGCATTAAATGTTGCCAACTGTTGTAAGCTGCCCCGAGTCCCCCCCAGGCGAGAAGAGCGGGGTATAAATGCTGGAAATAAGTCTATACGTTATAGTAATATGTCTTCATATATATGTTGCTGGACATATTACTATTTTATCTATATCTCAAGGCAGCTTATTACTAGATATATACATACACACATAATGCTAGACATATCACACACATATATCTGAAGACACTATATATATGTGTGTGTGAAGTATTACTATATATATATATAGTATATATGATAGTAATATCTTCTTCAGTAATACAGTATATACGTAATAGTAATGTCTTTTCTTCAGTAATTCTGTATATCGTTGTACATTGCATGTACACACACACACACAGGGTTGCTGAAGACGTATTACCATATTGCTGAAAACATTACTATAATAGATATATAGTACATATAGATATTACTGAAGAGGACATACAACTATCATATATATGTATGTGTGTATATATATGTATAAATATAATAATAATAATAATAATAATAATAATAATAATAATAATAATAATTTTATTTTTCTACCCCGCCACCGTGTGTGTGTGTGTGTGTATATATATATGTATAAATATATATATTACTGAAGAAGGCCTATTACTATAATATACTGCTGGGTATATTACTATCCTATATATATATCACATGTGTGTGTGTGTGTATATATATATATGTATAAATATATATATTACTGAAGAAGGCCTATTACTATAATATACTGCTGGGTATATTACTATCCTATATATATATCACATGTGTGTGTGTGTGTATATATATATATATGTATAAATATGTATTTTACTGAAGAAGGCTTACTATAATATATTGCTGGGCATATTACTATCCTATATATATATATATATATATAGGATATATATATATATATATATATATATAGAGAGAGAGAGAGAGAGAGAGAGAGAGAGAGAGAGAGAGAGAGAGAGAGGAATGTTTACATGTTGTCCTTTGACCCAAAGCAATTTTAACATGTACTGCTTTGTATTTTCGGGCTTCTGACCCGTGTAGCTACCCCGAGTCCATGCTGGGAGATGGTGGCGGGGTAGAAAAATAAAATTATTATTATTATTATTATTATTATTATTATTATTATTATTATTATATAGGTGTGTGTATATTGTTGGTCCTCTTCCTGGCAGGTGGAGAACGAGAGCCTCCCGGAGCACGAGGGCCGGAGCCTGGCGGAGCACCTCTACCTGCTGCTGGGCTTTGTGCTGAGCCTGCGCCCGGAGCCCCCCCGAGCCGCCCCCTTTTCCGGTCCGGGCCCCCTCTCGGTGCCGGAGGAGGGCTCCCCGTTGCAGCTGCGGGGCGGGGGCCCCCTCCTCCTCTCGGGCCCCGAGCCCCCCGGCTTCCTGGAGCTGCTGGGCCGGTGTCAGGTCCTGGAGCAGAAGGCGGCCACCTTCGAGAACATCGTCTGCGTCCTCAACCGGGAGGTGGAGCGGGGGGCCCTGGCCGCCGAGGCCCACCTCCACCAGCACCGCCTGGACCAGGAGAAGATCGAGGCCCTCAGCACAAAGGTGAAGAGATTGCCATTAGTAGGAGTATTACTTCGTATATTATTTATTTTATTTATTTACAGCATTTATATTCCGCCCTTCTCACCCCGAAGGGGACTCAGGGCGGATCACATTCCACATATAGGCAAACATTCAATGCCTTTTAACATAGAACAAAGACAAACAAACATAGGCTCCGAGCGGGCCTCGAACTCATGACCTCCTGGTCAGAGTGATTCATTGCAGTTAATTGCACTGGCTTGCTCTCCCACCTGCGCCACAGCCTGGGTATTATTATATCATATATTATATAATTGCCTATTATATATTACATGTAATATTACTAATATTGCAGTCTAATGATATAGGCCCGGGCTGTGGCGCAGGCTGGAGAGCAAGCCAGCTGCAACCAGCTGCAATGAATCACTCTGACCAGGTCATGAGTTCGAAGCCTGCTCGGAGCCTATGTTTGTTTGTCTTTGTTCTATGTTAAAAGGCATTGAATGTTTGCCTTATATGTGTAATGTGATCCGCCCTGAGTCCCCTACGGGGTGAGAAGGGCGGAATATAAATGCTGTAAATAAATAAATAATAAATAGCACAAAATAGGAATATATAATACTAATATTGTGCTATGCTAACAATATAATATATTGCATGTCCATATAACCTGTAAGCTGCTCTGAGTCCCTTTTGGGGTCAGAAGGGCGGGATATAAATGCTGTAAATAAATAAATAATATAGTAGAGTCCCACTTATCCAACACTTGCTTATCCAACATTCTGGATTATCCAACGCATTTTTGTAGACAATGTTTTCAATGCATCATGATATTTTGGTACTAAATTCATAAATACAGTAATTACTACACAGCATTACTGTGTATTGAACTACTTTTTCTGTCAAATTTGTTGTATAACATGAAGTTTTGGTGCTTAATTTGTAAAATCATAACCTAATTTAATGTTTAATAGGCTTTTCCTTAATCTCTCCTTACTATCCAACATATTCGCTTATCCAACGTTCTGCCGGCCTGTTTATGTTGGATAAGCGAGACTCTACTGTAATACTAATATTGTGCTATGCTAACAATATAATATATTGCATGTCCATATAACCTGTAAGCCGCTCCGAGTCCCTTTCGGGGTCAGAAGGGTGGGATATAAATGTCGTAAATAAATAATAGTTACATATTGTTATATTATTATATCTCTTATATTATTATTATTTGTTGGGAAGGCACCATTCAATCCCTCTCCCAATAGATGGACATCCAGCTATAGATGGCCATAGGTATGAGATAGATAGATAGATAGATAGATAGATATATTTATTTACTACATTTATATCCCGCTCTTCTTTCTCACCCCAGAGGGGACTCGGAGCGGCTTACAAATCAAATGTACATACAATATATTATTAGCATAGCACAATATAAGCGTTAAATTACTATATTGTACTATATCATTATATGGTAATATTATTAGTAATAATATATATATATATATAGTATTATTATTAGTATAATATTGTATTACATTATAATATTATTATCAATATTATATGTATATACAATATATTATGTATTTATAAATTATATAGTCCTAGAGTTGGAAGAAGACCCTAAGGGGCTGTCCAGTCTGACTCGATTCTGTAACGCAGGAAAGCCCTCCTGACAGATGGCCACCCAGCCATAGATAGATGATAGATAGATGTATCACAGAATTCTAGAGTTGGAAGGGACCCCCAAGGACCACCCAGTCCAAACCCCTTCTGCTATCAAGGAAGGCGCCATCTGATCCCTCCCAACAGATGGCCATCCGGCCTTAGAAATGAACATGATTGAAAGAAAGAGACTATATATGTGTGTGTGTGATAAATATATCCCAGCATTAGAAGGGATCCCCAATGGCCATCCAGTCCAACCCCCTTCTGCTATCAAGCAAGGCGCCATCTGATCCTTCCCAATGGATGGCCATCCGGCCTTAGATAAATGAACATGATTGAAAGAGAGAGACTATATATATGTGTGTGTTTGTGATAAATATATCCTAGCATTAGAAGGGATCCCCAAGGGCCATCCAGTCGAACCCCCTTCTGCTATCAAGGAAGGTGCCATCTGATCCTTCCCGACGGATGGCCAGTCAGCCACATCAGTGTTGAAGAGGGATTTGGGGAAGGGTCCGTGTAACTTTGCCTTCCTTCCTTCCTTCTCTGTGGCAGGTGCGGCAGCTGGAGCGGAGCCTGGCCTCGAAGGACCTGGCCCTGGCGGAGATGGAGCACAGCCTGCAGGAGATGGAGGCCGCCTCCTTCGACGGGATCTTCATCTGGAAGATCTCGGACTTCGCCAAGAAGCGCCAGGAGGCCGTCGCTGGGCGCTCCCCGGCCATCTTCTCCCCAGGTGGGCCTCTACCCGGGCGGCTTTGGGGCTCCCGGGGTCGGAAACCCAACCTTTGGGGTGCCCTTCCGGACACCAGAAGAAAGCCTTCCCAGTATGTCTCTATATACACACATAAATATAACATATAATATACATATAATATTGTATATACATATATTATTATAATGGAACACAATATTACACTACTAATAATTCAATATACAGTAGAGTCTCACTTATCCAACATAAACGGGCCGGCAGAACGTTGGATAAGCGAATATGTTGGATAATAAGGAGAGATTAAGGAGAAGCCTATTAAACATCAAATGAGGTTATGATTTTACAAATTAAGCATGTTATACAACATCATGTTATACAACAAATTTGACAGAAATAGTAGTTCAATATGCACTAACGCTACGTAGTAATTACTGTATTTACAAATTTAGCACCAAAATATCATGATGTATTGAAAACATTGACTACAAAAATGCGTTGGATAATCCAGAACGTTGGATAAGCAAATGTTGGATAAGTGAGACTCTACTGTAATAATATTATATATTATATATTAAATTTAATATTACTAATAATATTACCCTATAATGATATTATAGGGGCCCCTGGTGGCACAGTGTGTTAAAGCACTGAGCTGCTGAACTTGCGAACTGAAAGGTCCCAGATTCAAATCCCGGGAGCGGAATGAGCACCCGCTGTTAGCCCCAGCTCCTGCCAACCTAGCAGTTCGAAAACATGCCAATGTGGGTAGATCAATAGGTACCACTCCAACGGGAAGGTAACATTGGCGCTCCATGCAGTTATGCCAGTGGCCACATGACCTGGAGGTGTCTATGGACAATGCTGGCTCTTTGGCTAAGAAATGGAGATGAGCACCAACCCCCAGAGTCAGACATGACTGGACTTAACGTCAGGGGAAACCTTTACCTTTACCTTATAATATTGTATATACAGTAGAGTCTCACTTATCCAACATAAACAGGCCGGCAGAAAGTTGGATAAGCGAATATGTTGGATAATAAGGAGAGATTAAGGAGAAGCCTATTAAACATCAAATTAGGTTATGATTTTACAAATTAAGCACCAAAGCATCATGTTTTACCACAAATCTGGTAGAAAAAGTAGTTCAATATGCAGTAATGCTACGTAGTAATTACTGTATTTATGAATTTAGCACCAAAATATCAGGATATATTGAAAACATTGACTACAAAAATGAGTTGGATAATCCAGAACGTTGGATAAGTGAGTGTTGGATGAGACTCTACTGTACATATAATATTGATTATAATATTATAATGGAATACAATATTATACTACTAATAATACAATATAATAATTGTAATTACAGTAGGGTCTCACTTATCCGCTTTGAGTCTCCTCGGAGAGAAAGGCGGGGTAGAAGTGATGTAAATAAATAAATATAAACGGGCTGGCAGAATATTGGATAAGCGAATATGTTGGAAAATAAGGAGGCATTAAGGAAAAGCCTATTAAACGTCAAATTACGTTATGATTTTACAAATTAAGCATCAAAACATCATGTTATACAACAAATTTGACAGAAAAAGTAGTTCAATAAACAGTAATGTTATGTTGTAATTACTGTATTTACGGATTTAGCACCAAAATATCACGATATATTGAAAACATTGACTACAAAAATGCGTTGGACAATCCAGAACGTTGGATAAGTGAGACTCAACTGTATATATTATATATTAAATGTAATATTACTAATAATATTACCATATAATGATATACCCTGTTTCCCCTAAAATAAGACAACCCCAGAAAATAAGACCTAGTAGAGGTTTTGCTGAATTGCTAAATATAAGGCCTCCCCCAAAAGTAAGACCTAGCCAAGTTTTTTGTCTGGAAGCATGCCCGCCAAACAGAACACCAGAGCATGCAGGATCGGTAAATGTACGTACCATAAAGTGTTGTACATGGAAATATTGGTAGTAACAAGAAATTCTTGATAGGATTCACAGTTAGTCTGGTTATGCTGATTTATGATGACAACTACTGTACAGTATATAATAAATGTTCATTTTTTTGTTCAACAATAAATGTGAAGTCTTCTTCATGGAAAAATAAGACATCCCCTGAAAATAAGACCTAGAGCATCTTTGGGAGCAAAAATTAATATAAGACACTGTCTTATTTTCGGGGAAACACGGTAGTACAATATAGTAACTGAATGTTTATATTGTGCTATGCTATGTTAATTTGATTTGTAAGCCGCTCTGAGTCCTCTTCGGGGTGAGAAGAGCGGGATATAAATGTAGTAAATAAATAAATATGTGTGTCTATATGTTTGTATGTCTAAGTGTGACTGCCTGTATGAACCACCAATGCTTTTATGATGCCACTGGGAAATAAAAGTTATGGGAGGGAGGGAGAAGACCACAACATCATGATGATGATGATGATGTTGGTGACGACCATGACGGCCTGCTCTCCCTCCTCCTCGCAGCCTTCTACACCGGGAAATACGGCTACAAGATGTGCCTCCGCATCTACCTCAACGGGGACGGCACGGGGCGGGGCACCCACCTCTCGCTCTTCTTCGTGGTCATGCGCGGCCCCTGCGACGCCCTCCTGCGCTGGCCCTTCAACCAGAAGGTAGGGGATGGACTGGATGGCCTTTGGGGGCCTTTTCCAAATCTACAATACTGTGTCATATCTATGGCTGGATGCCCATCGGTCAGGAGGGCTTGGATGGCAGAATTTGGATGGATTAGATGTCCTTTGGGGGTCCCTTTCACTTCTAGGGTTCTATTATTGTTGTTGTTATTATTGACACAACGGCATTGTATGACACAGCAAACAAGATAGATATGCTGGATTTCGTATCACAAAATCTCACGTCAATCACTTCCCAAGCGTTTAGGACTGTGTGTGTGTTGTTATTATTATTATTACAGTAGAGTCTCACTTATCCAAGGTAAACGGGCCAGCAGAAGCTTGGATAAGCAAATATCTTGGATAATAAGGAAAAGCCTATTAAACATCAAACTAGGTTATGATTTGACAAATTAAGCACCAAAACATCATGTTATACAACAAATCTGACAGAAAAAGTAGTTCAATATGCAGTAATGTTATGTTGTAATGTCTGTATTTACGAATTTAGCACCAAAATATCACGATGTATTGAAAACATTGACTACAAAAATGGCTTGGATAATCCAGAGGCTTGGATAAGTGAGGCTCTACTGTAATAGTGCTATAAAACAATAATAGTAATAATAATAATAATGACTTTATTTATATCCCGCCACCATCTCCCAGAAGGGACTCAAGGTGGCTTACAGAACCGCACATAATAGTGCTATAAAACATATTATTATTATTATTATTATAACTTTATTTATATCCTTCCACCATCTCCCAGAAGGGACTCAAGGCAGCTTCTGGGAGATGGTGGCAGGATATAAATAAAGTCATTATTATTATTATTATTATTATTATTATTATTATTATTATTATTCAGATTGAGCAGTACCTTCCTTCCTAGCCGACGATGGTGGTCCTTGGGGGTCCCTTCGACCTCTAGGATTCTATTCTTATTAGGCAGAGGTTGGTGGGTTGGGTCATGCCTTGCATTGAACATGTTTTAATTATTTTTAAATTGTTGTTGTATGTTTTTTCTCGATGTATTTATTGCTGTGTTTGAATTTGTTTTTACTGTTGTGTATTTTTATATTGTTTGGGCACGGTCCCTTTGTAAGCCGCCTCGAGTCCCCTTGGGAAGATGGGGCGGAATATAAGAATAAAGTATTATTATTATTATTATTATTTTATTATTCCTGGCAGAAGGGGTGGGACTGGATGGCCTTTGGGGAGTCTCCAAAGGGTCCCAGGCTTGTTGCCCTTTCCCTCGAAGGGGTGGGACTGGGTGGCCTTTGGGGGGTCTCCAGGGGTCCCAGGCTTGTTGCCCTTTCCCTCGAAGGGGTGGGACTGGGTGGCCTTTGGGGGTCTCCAGGGGTCCCAGGCTTGTTGCCCTTTCCCTCGAAGGGGTGGGACTGGGTGGCCTTTGGGGGGTCTCCAGGGGTCCCAGGCTTGTTTCCCTCGAAGGGGTGGGACTGGGTGGCCTTTGGGGGGTCTCCAGGGGTCCCAGGCTTGTTGCCCTTTCCCTCGAAGGGGTGGGACTGGGTGGCCTTTGGGGGGTCTCCAGGGGTCCCAGGCTTGTTGCCCTTTCCCTCGAAGGGGTGGGACTGGGTGGCCTTTGGGGGGTCTCCAGGGGCCCCAGGCTTGTTGCCCTTTCCCTCGAAGGGGTGGGACTGGGTGGCCTTTGGGGGGTCTCCAGGGGTCCCAGGCTTGTTGCCCTTTCCCTCGAAGGGGTGGGACTGGGTGGCCTTTGGGGGGTCTCCAGGGGTCCCAGGCTTGTTGCCCTTTCCCTCGAAGGGGTGGGACTGGGTGGCCTTTGGGGGGTCTCCAGGGGTCCCAGGCTTGTTGCCCTTTCCCTCGAAGGGGTGGGACTGGATGGCCTTTGGGGAGTCTCCAGGGGTCCCAGGCTTGTTGCCCTTTCCCTCGAAGGGGTGGGACTGGGTGGCCTTTGGGGAGTCTCCAGGGGTCCCAGGCTTGTTGCCCTTTCCCTCGAAGGGGTGGGACTGGGTGGCCTTTGGGGAGTCTCCAGGGGTCCCAGGCTTGTTGCCCTTTCCCTCGAAGGGGTGGGACTGGGTGGCCTTTGGGGGGTCTCCAGGGGTCCCAGGCTTGTTGCCCTTTCCCTCGAAGGGGTGGGACTGGGTGGCCTTTGGGGGGTCTCCAGGGGTCCCAGGCTTGTTGCCCTTTCCCTCGAAGGGGTGGGACTGGGTGGCCTTTGGGGGGTCTCCAGGGGTCCCAGGCTTGTTGCCCTTTCCCTCGAAGGGGTGGGACTGGGTGGCCTTTGGGGGGTCTCCAGGGGTCCCAGGCTTGTTGCCCTTTCCCTCGAAGGGGTGGGACTGGGTGGCCTTTGGGGGGTCTCCAGGGGCCCCAGGCTTGTTGCCCTTTCCCTCGAAGGGGTGGGACTGGGTGGCCTTTGGGGGGTCTCCAGGGGTCCCAGGCTTGTTGCCCTTTCCCTCGAAGGGGTGGGACTGGGTGGCCTTTGGGGGGTCTCCAGGGGTCCCAGGCTTGTTGCCCTTTCCCTCGAAGGGGTGGGACTGGATGGCCTTTGGGGGGTCTCCAGGGGTCCCAGGCTTGTTGCCCTTTCCCTCGAAGGGGTGGGACTGGGTGGCCTTTGGGGGGTCTCCAGGGGTCCCAGGCTTGTTGCCCTTTCCCTCGAAGGGGTGGGACTGGGTGGCCTTTGGGGGGTCTCCAGGGGTCCCAGGCTTGTTGCCCTTTCCCTCGAAGGGGTGGGACTGGATGGCCTTTGGGGGGTCTCCAGGGGTCCCAGGCTTGTTGCCCTTTCCCTCGAAGGGGTGGGACTGGATGGCCTTTGGGGGGTCTCCAGGGGTCCCAGGCTTGTTGCCCTTTCCCTCGAAGGGGTGGGACTGGATGGCCTTTGGGGGGTCTCCAGGGGTCCCAGGCTTGTTGCCCTTTCCCTCGAAGGGGTGGGACTGGGTGGCCTTTGGGGGGTCTCCAGGGGTCCCAGGCTTGTTGCCCTTTCCCTCGAAGGGGTGGGACTGGGTGGCCTTTGGGGGGTCTCCAGGGGTCCCAGGCTTGTTGCCCTTTCCCTCGAAGGGGTGGGACTGGGTCGCCTTTGGGGGGTCTCCAGGGGTCCCAGGCTTGTTGCCCTTTCCCTCGAAGGGGTGGGACTGGGTGGCCTTTGGGGGGTCTCCAGGGGTCCCAGGCTTGTTGCCCTTTCCCTCGAAGGGGTGGGACTGGGTGGCCTTTGGGGGTCTCCAGGGGTCCCAGGCTTGTTGCCCTTTCCCTCGAAGGGGTGGGACTGGGTGGCCTTTGGGGGGTCTCCAGGGGCCCCAGGCTTGTTGCCCTTTCCCTCGAAGGGGTGGGACTGGGTGGCCTTTGGGGGGTCTCCAGGGGTCCCAGGCTTGTTGCCCTTTCCCTCGAAGGGGTGGGACTGGGTGGCCTTTGGGGGGTCTCCAGGGGTCCCAGGCTTGTTGCCCTTTCCCTCGAAGGGGTGGGACTGGGTGGCCTTTGGGGGGTCTCCAGGGGTCCCAGGCTTGTTGCCCTTTCCCTCGAAGGGGTGGGACTGGGTGGCCTTTGGGGGGTCTCCAGGGGTCCCAGGCTTGTTGCCCTTTCCCTCGAAGGGGTGGGACTGGGTGGCCTTTGGGGGGTCTCCAGGGGTCCCAGGCTTGTTGCCCTTTCCCTCGAAGGGGTGGGACTGGGTGGCCTTTGGGGGGTCTCCAGGGGTCCCAGGCTTGTTGCCCTTTCCCTCGAAGGGGTGGGACTGGATGGCCTTTGGGGGGTCTCCAGGGGTCCCAGGCTTGTTGCCCTTTCCCTCGAAGGGGTGGGACTGGGTGGCCTTTGGGGAGTCTCCAGGGGTCCCAGGCTTGTTGCCCTTTCCCTCGAAGGGGTGGGACTGGGTGGCCTTTGGGGGGTCTCCAGGGGTCCCAGGCTTGTTGCCCTTTCCCTCGAAGGGGTGGGACTGGATGGCCTTTGGGGGGTCTCCAGGGGTCCCAGGCTTGTTGCCCTTTCCCTCGAAGGGGTGGGACTGGGTGGCCTTTGGGGAGTCTCCAGGGGTCCCAGGCTTGTTGCCCTTTCCCTCGAAGGGGTGGGACTGGATGGCCTTTGGGGAGTCTCCAGGGGTCCCAGGCTTGTTGCCCTTTCCCTCGAAGGGGTGGGACTGGATGGCCTTTGGGGAGTCTCCAGGGGTCCCAGGCTTGTTGCCCTTTCCCTCGAAGGGGTGGGACTGGATGGCCTTTGGGGAGTCTCCAGGGGTCCCAGGCTTGTTGCCCTTTCCCTCGAAGGGGTGGGACTGGGTGGCCTTTGGGGGTTCTCCAGGGGTCCCAGGCTTGTTGCCCTTTCCCTCGAAGGGGTGGGACTGGGTGGCCTTTGGGGAGTCTCCAGGGGTCCCAGGCTTGTTGCCCTTTCCCTCGAAGGGGTGGGACTGGATGGCCTTTGGGGAGTCTCCAGGGGTCCCAGGCTTGTTGCCCTTTCCCTCGAAGGGGTGGGACTGGATGGCCTTTGGGGAGTCTCCAGGGGTCCCAGGCTTGTTGCCCTTTCCCTCGAAGGGGTGGGACTGGATGGCCTTTGGGGAGTCTCCAGGGGTCCCAGGCTTGTTGCCCTTTCCCTCGAAGGGGTGGGACTGGGTGGCCTTTGGGGAGTCTCCAGGGGTCCCAGGCTTGTTGCCCTTTCCCTCGAAGGGGTGGGACTGGATGGCCTTTGGGGAGTCTCCAGGGGTCCCAGGCTTGTTGCCCTTTCCCTCGAAGGGGTGGGACTGGATGGCCTTTGGGGAGTCTCCAGGGGTCCCAGGCTTGTTGCCCTTTCCCTCGAAGGGGTGGGACTGGATGGCCTTTGGGGAGTCTCCAGGGGTCCCAGGCTTGTTGCCCTTTCCCTCGAAGGGGTGGGACTGGATGACCTTTGGGGAGTCTCCAGGGGTCCCAGGCTTGTTGCCCTTTCCCTCGAAGGGGTGGGACTGGATGGCCTTTGGGGAGTCTCCAGGGGTCCCAGGCTTGTTGCCCTTTCCCTCGAAGGGGTGGGACTGGATGGCCTTTGGGGGGTCTCCAGGGGTCCCAGGCTTGTTCCGGCCCCCTCCCCGAAGCCCACGGTGCCTCTCTCTGTCTCTCGCAGGTGACCCTGATGCTGCTGGACCAGAACCACCGTGAGCACGTGATTGACGCCTTCCGGCCGGACGTCTCCTCTTCGTCCTTCCAGCGTCCGGTCAGCGACATGAACATCGCCAGCGGCTGCCCGCTCTTCTGCCCCCTGTCCGTCATGGAGAGCCAGAACTCTTACTTGCGGGACGACACCATCTTCGTCAAGGCCATCGTGGACCTCGCCGGACTCTGAGGTGCCGTGAAACTCAATCATTCTTCGTGGTGCTGACCGCTATGCCTTGGGGTGGGGAAGAACACCCTTCTCCGTCCCTCATATCTATATAATTCGAACCCGGGGAAGCAGTCCGGAGTGGATCCGGCCGCCGGGCAGAAGGATACGCCGAGGGGCAGGAGACCCCCAAAGCACCGTATAAGAGAGAGATCTGTAGTTGATAGATTTCAAATTGCAAATCAATGTCAACAAAAGGGCTCTATTATAGATCTAGGCCGGGCATGGGCAAACTTGGGCCTTCGCTCCGGGTGTTTTGGACTTTCCGAACAGCCTCGGGCCCTTTCCTTTCCCCCCTCAGCCGCTTAAGCGGCTGAGGGGGGAAAGGAAGGGGCCCGAGGCTGTTCGGAAAGTCCAAAACACCCGGAGCGAAGGCCCAAGTTTGCCCATGCCCCCCATTCGAAGGCCTGCTTTGTGCAAAGGCAGACGCCTTTCTCCCCTCTTTCCAAACTGACCGCTCTGTTTACATCTCTCCCCTTTGGGGACGGCAAATGTGGGTGGACCCACGTCCCCACCTATTATTATTATTATTTGTGTGGGGTGGGTGGGTGGACTCGCTTCTATGGGGTTAGCGGTGCGGCCGAGAGTGGATCCGGGCGGCCCCTTTTCCCCTTTATATCCCGATCCCAGATGCAATAATTTCGTGCGGAGATTCAATAAAAGCAAAAGGTTTGGTTGTTTTTGTAAAAAAAATATATATATATATAATGCAAACCTTTCCTCCTCTTTACAGTATATTTGGGTAATATTATGATGTTGAGGTATTTGTTATTATTAGCACTAGTATATTGAGGTTATTATTATTTATTATTATTATTTATTAGCGACATTTATATCCCGCCCTTCTCACCCCGAAGGGGACTCAGGGCGATTAACAAGTATATACACATACAATATATTATATTATATATATATAATCTATTATTAAATAATAGATTATATATACACTATTATAATTGTATATTTATATTATATGTAATATTACTAATAATATTGCAATATAGTTGTATAGTACAATATAATACCATATAATGCTTATATAGTACTTATATTGTGCTATATTATAATCTATTATATTTATTTATTATTTATTAGCAACATTTATATCCTACCCTTCTTACCCCAAAGGGGACTCTGGGCGGTTTAGAAGTATATATACATACAATATATTATATTGTACGACTTTATTGCAATATTATTAGTAATATTGCATGTAATATAAATATACAATAATAATAGTGAATTATTATTATACTTATTATACATATAATCTATTATTATTATATATACCCTTCTTACCCCAAAGGGCAGTTTACAAGTATATATACATACAATATATTATGTTATACGACTATATTGCAATATTATTAGTAATATTGCATGTAATATAAATATACAGTTATAATAGTGAATTATTATTATATTTATTATACATATAATCATTGTTATATATACAGTATAATCTATTTTATTTATTTATTATTTGCGACATTTATATCCCGCCCTTCTCACCCCGAAGGGGACTCAGGGCGATTTACAAGTATATACACATACAATATATTATATTATATATAATTATATATATAATCTATTATTAAATAATAGATTATATATACACTATTATAATATATATTATATGTAATATTACTAATAATATTGCAATATAGTTGTATAGTACAATATAATACCATATAATGCTTATATAGTGCTATACTAATAATATAATATATTGTTTGGGAAGCAGAAATGCAAACCTTTCCTCCTCTTTACGGTATATTTGGGTAATATTATTATGAGATTGAGGTATTTGTTACTTATTAGCACTAGTATATTGAGGTTATTATACTTATATATAGATATACACAATTATAATATATATTATATATACACTAATATAATTGTATATTTATATTATATGTAATATTACTAATAATATTGCAGTATAGTTAGATTGAGGTATTTGTTACTATTAGCACCAGTATATTGAGGTTATTATACTTATATATAGATATACACAATTATAATATATATTATATATACACTATTATAATTGTATATTTATATTATATGTAATATTACTAATAATATTGCAATATAGTTGTATAGTACAATATAATACCATATAATGCTTATATAGTGCTTATATTGTGCTATATTATAATCTATTATATTTATTTATTATTTATTAGCGACATTTATATCCCGCCCTTCTCACCCCAAAGGGGACTCAGGGCAGTTTACAAGTATATACACATACAATATATTATAGTATATATAATTATATATATAATCTATTATTATATAATAGATTATATAATAGATTATATATACACTATTATAATATATATTATATATACACTATTATAATTGTATATATTATATGTAATATTACTAATAATATAGTAATATAGTTGTATAGTACAATTTAATACTATATCATGCTTATATAGTATAATATATTGTTTGGGAAGCAGAAATACAAATCTTTCCTCCTCTTTCCGGTATATTTGGGTAAATATTATTATGAGGTTGAGTTATTTGTTATTATTAGCACTAGTATATTGAGGTGTATATATACATATATATATATACACTTATAATTGTATATTTATATTATATGTAATATTACTAATAATATTGCAATATAGTTGTATAGTACAATATAATAATATATGTTTATATAGTGCTTATATTGTGCTATACTAATAATATAATATATTGTATGTATGTGTGTGTGTGTGTGTGTGTGTGTGTGTATGTGTGTGTATATATGTGTGTATATATATATATACACATATAAAATACATTTATATGCTGCCCTTCTCACCCCGAAGGGGACTCAGAGCGGCTTACAAATTAAATTTACATACATTATATTATTAGCATAGCACAATATAAGCATTAAATTACTATATTGTACTATATCAATATGTTGTAATATTATTAGTAATATTACATGTAAAATATAATATAATTAATATTATTATATTATTATATTATTATATTATTATATATAATTATTATATTATATAATAATATATTGTAATACAATATAATACTAATACTATAATACTAATAATACTATAATACTAATAATACAATATATTATTATGAGATTGAGGTATTTGTTATTATTAGCACTAGTATATTGAGATTATTATACTTATATATATAACAAATACCGCAATATATTCATAATAATATTACCCAAACAGACGGTTACTAAATATGATAACCTCAAGACGTGCTTCCTACTTCTAAAACTATGACTAAATATAATAAATACTTCAACATAACTACAGTAGAGTCTCACTTATCCAACATAAACGGGCCAGCAGAACGTTGGATAAGTGAATATGTTGGATAATAAGGAGGGATTAAGGAAAAGCCTATTAAGCATCAAATTAGGTTATGATTTTACAAATTAAGCACCAAAACATCATGTTATACAACAAATTTGACAGAAAAAGTAGTTCAATACGCAGTAATGTTATGTAGTAATTACTGTATTTACGAATTTAGCACCAAAATATCACGATGTATTGAAAACATTGACTACAAAAATGTGTTGGATAATTCAGAACGTTGGATAAGCGATACTCTACTGTACTACAAATAATAATAATAACCTCAGTACACAAATAATGATCAAAATAACCATAGCCGTAATATATTCTACTATTGTGAATATTTAATAATATATTTAATAATATATTTAATAATAATAATAATAAGAGTAGTAATAATAATATAATAATAAATACCTCAATATATTAATGGCGCCGCGGTGGTGCAATGGGTTAAACCCTTGTGCCGGCTGGATTGCTGGTTCGAATCCGTGAGACGGGGTGAGCTCTTTTCTGTCAGCTCTAGCTTGCAGGGACATGAGAGAAGCCTCCCAGCAGGATGGTAACACATGTGTACAATGACCGCTGGGCAACGTCTCTGTAGACGGCCAATTCTCTATCAACAGAAGCAACTTGCACTATGTTCTCAAGTCGTTTCTAACACATATACATATACATATATATATATATACACACACACACACACATATATATCTATATACAGTAGAGTCTCACTTATCCAACATAAACGGGCCGGCAGAATGTTGGATAAGCGAATATGTTGGATAATAAGGAGGGATTAAGGAAAAGCCTATTAAACATCAAATTAGGTTATGATTTTACAAATGAAGCACCAAAGCATCATGTTAGACAACAAATTTGGCAGAAAAAGTAGTTCTATACGCAGTAATGCTATGTAGTAATTACTGTATTTATGAATTTAGCACCAAAATATCATGATATATTGAAAACATTGACTACAAAAATGGCTTGGATTATCCAGAATGTTGGATAAGCGAGTGTTGGATAAGTGAGACTCTACTGTATATCAATATATCTATATCTATATATCAATTAATAGCTGGAAGGCCTGAGTTTGCCATGCCTGTGAGATAGGGATGTAGACTTGTGCCCACCTTTCAGGCCATTTGCACTCGAGGGAAGCTTTTATTGAGGTCCGTGGCACAAAGCATCACACATTGCACGTGGGGGGAAATATGTGTTGGGGTCGTGGAGGTCAAGGGTGGGGCAGCCCCCCGGCCCGCATCCGCCGGACCCTCCTGGGCGAGCGCCAGACCCGGATGACGCCGTCGGCCCCGGCGGTGAGGAGCAGCTCCTGCTGGGTGGGGCTGAAGGCCACGGCGTGGACGGGCTCTCCGTGGCGCAGCCTGGCCAGGCAGACGTCGTAGTGGCGGTCCCAGACGAAGGCCTGGCCGCCCTCTGCCCCACTGCGGGAGGGAAGGGGTCAAGGCAGGGATCAAAGAGGAGCCACACCCCGCTGGACCCAAGGTCTAAAGGGTGGGGGTCAGGGTGGGGGTCCCGCCCCCCTCCTCCTCCTCACCTGGCCACGAAGTCCCTGCTGACGGCCAGGCAGGCGCAGGTGGGCCGCATCCCGGCGGGAGGGGGGGCCCGGTGGGCGCAAAGGCCCCGCTTGGCCTCCTTGAGGGTCCGCAGGTCCAGGACGCGCAGGTCCACCTGGGGGGAGGCGGGGGGCGGCTGCAGGGGGTCCCAGGGGAGGCGCCCGGGGGGCCAGGCCTGGCAGCTCACATACAGGTACCTGCAGCACAGGGAGAGCATGGTTTAGAAGGAAGGAAAGGAAGAGAACATAGTGGTGTTGTATGTTTTCCAGGCTGTCTTGACCATGTTCTAGAAGCATTCTCTCCTGACATTTCACCCACATCTATGGAAAGAATCATCAGAGGTTGAGAGGTATCTGGAGAAACTAAGCAGGGAAGGTTTATATATATCTGTGGAAAGTCCAGGGTGAGAGAAGAATTCTTGTCAGTTGGAGGCCAGTGTGAATGTTGTCGTTACTGTATATACTTGAGTATAAGCCTAGTTTTTCAGCCCTTTTATTAGGACTAAAAAAGCCCCCCTCGGCTTATACTCGGGTGAGGGTCCAGGTTGGCTTATATTTGGGTCAGCTTATACTCGAGAATATATGGTACATTTATTATTTTCTCTTTATTGGTATTATTACATTTATTATTTTACTCTATTATTATTACATTTATTATTTTACTCTATTATTATTACATTTATTAATGTACTCTATTATTGTTGCTACTATTACATTTATTTTACTCTATTATTATTATTATTATTACATTTATTATTTCACTCTGATCTTAATATTATTATTACATTTATTATTCTACTGTTTATTATTATATGTATTATTTTCCTGTATTTATTATTATTATTACATGTATTATTTTACTCTATTATTATTAAAAGGATACATAAGCGCATTTACACTGAAGAAGATGAGAATAATGATTTAATCAGAGTCGGAGAGTCTTATCTTAAATCTGAGCTTGATGTAAATATTCAAAAACATTTAATCTACTGATGCCTCAATTAATATAATTTTTTGGTATCTATTTTTATTTCCCACCCTCGGCTTATACTTGAGTCAATGATTTCCCAGTTTTTTTGTGATAAAATTAGATGCCTCGGCTTATATTTGGGTCCGCTTATATTCAAGTATATACAGTAATCACCTTGATTAGCATTGAATAGCTTCATCTTCCTGCCTGGAGACATTATTTGTTCAGAGTCGTTAGCTGCCCTTGGTTCCCATGTCTGGAACTCCTCTGTTTTCAGAGTGTTGCTTCTTATCTACTGTTCTGATTTTTGAGTTTTTTAATACTGGAAGCCAGATTTTATTCATTTTCATGGTTTCCTCTTTTCTGTTGAAGTTGTCCACATGCTTTTGGATTTCAATGGCTTCTCTGTGTCGTCTGACATGATAGTTGTTGGAGTGGTCCAGCATTTCTGTGTTCTCAAACAATATCCTGTGTCCAGGTTGGTTCATCAAGAGCTCTGCTATGGCTGATTTCTCCGGTTGAGTGAGTCTGCAGTGCCTTTCCCCAGGCAGGAAGATGAAGCTATTCAATGTTAATCAAGGTGATTAATTACAGCATTCACACTGGCCTCCGTCTGACAAGAGTTCTTCTCTCACCCTGGACTTTCCAGATATATATAAACCTTTCTTGCTTAGTTTTACCAACAGACCACACAACCTCTGAGGATGCCTGCCATAGATGTGGGCGAAACGTCAGGAGAGAATACATCTAGAACATGGCCATACAGCCTGGAAAACATGAAAGCCATGAAAGCCTTCGACAACACGAAGAGAACATAGGAAGGAAGGAGGGGGCCACGGCCTCCTACCGGTGGTCCGGGGAGAGCCCCATCCCGACGATCTGCCCGTGGATGTCGAAGACGTGGTCCAGCGAGTCAAAGAAGTGCTCCGACTGCTGCTCCTCTCCCAGGACAGGGCCGGCCGTGGTCATCTGGTGCGGAAGGATCTGCTTGATCCCTGAAGAATGAGGACAGAGAAGAGACACAGGGGCCTTAGTGGATCACAAGGAGAACCCGAGCCAGGAGTGTGATGCAGCAGCAACAAAGGCCAAAGCGATTCTAGACTGTGTCCAGGTGGAGGGAAGAAATATGGGCTATGGCTTGACAATAGTAAGCTGAACATGAGACCCTTGGGGTCTCTCCAAACTCAAGGATTTTCTATATATCATAGACCAGGGGTCCTCAAACTTTTTAATCCGAGGGCCGGTCCACAATCCTTCAGACTGTTGAGGGGCCGGATTATCATTTGAAAAAAAAAATACAAACAAATTCCGATACACACTGCACATGTCTTATTTGTAGTGCAGAAACAACAACAACAGCAAGAACAATGAAAGAACAATACAATATTTAAAAATAAAAACAATTTTAACCAACATACATTTATCAGGATTTCAATGGGAAGTGTGCTCCTGCTTCTGGCCAATGAGATAGTCAAGTTAATTAGGGTTGTGGTTGTTGTTGTTGTTGTTGTGTGCCTTCAAGTCATTTCAGACTTTGGGTGAGCCTAAGTCTAAAATGTATTTATTATTTATTTACTGCATTTATTTACTACATTTGTATCACACCCTTCTCACCCCAAAGGGGACTCAAGAGTGGCTTACAAATTATATGTACATACAATATATTATATTATTAGCATAGCACAATATTAGCATTATATATTACTATATTGAACTATAATAATAATAATAATAATAATAATAATAATAATAATAATAATAATAACTTTATTTTTATACCCCGCCCCATCTCCCCGAAGGGACTCGGGGCGGCTTACATAGGGCCTGGCCCGATAAAACAAACAAATAACAGTAACAAAGCAATAAAACAACTATACCACTATACTGTAATATTATTAGTAATATTATATGTAATATAGAATATAATATTATTATATGGTATTATTATTAGTGTTACAGTAGAGTCTCACTTATCCAAGCTAAACGGGCCGGCAGAAGCTTGGATAAGCGAATAACTTGGATAATAAGGAGGGATTAAGGAAAAGCCTATTAAACATGAAATTAGGTTATGATTTTACAAATGAAGCACCAAAACATCCTGTTATACAACAAATTGGACAGAAAAGGTAGTTCAATACGCAGTAATGCTATGTAGTAATTACTGTATTTACGAATTTAGCACCAAAATATCATGATATATTGAAAACATTGACTACAAAAATGGCTTGGATTATCCAGAGGCTTGGATAAGTGAGGCTTGGATTAGTGAGACTCTACTGTATATTGTATTACATTATAATATTATTATCAATATTATATGTACAGTAGAGTCTCACTTATCCAACGTAAACGGGCCAGCAGAACGTTGGATAAGTGAATATGTTGGATAATAAGGAGAGATTAAGGGAAAGCCTATTAAACATTAAATTAGGTTATGATTTTACAAATTCAGCACCAAAACATCATGTTATAAAACAAATTTGACAGAAAAAGTAGTTCAATACACAGTCATGTTATGTAGTAATTACTGTATTTATGAATTTAGCACCAAAATATCATGATGTCTTGAAAACATTGACTACAAAAATGCGTTGGATAATCCAGAATGTTGGATAAGCGAGTGTTGGATAAGTGAGACTCTACTGTATATACAATATATTATATTATAAAGCTGAGGGCGGGGGCCAGGTAAATGACCTTAGTTTGGGGACCCCTGTAATAGACATACTCTCAATCCTATCTATTCCATCTCTCATAGATTTATCATATGTGTGGTTGGATGGCCATCTGTCAGGAGGGACTGGATGGTGTCCTTTCTGGCCAAGGGGATGCCTATCCCCTTCCTCCATGATATCTTTCCACCCTATCTGGCTGGCTGGCTATCTCTTGGGAGGGATCGGGTGGTGCAGACGGGGCCTCCTTCCTACCGATCTGGTGGGGCACGTAGGTGAGGCATCCGGTGGTGAAGACCAGGTACTTGTGGGCCGCTCTCCCTCCTCGGTCGCAGAGCAGGTCCCCCTCGGGGGGCTTGGTCCTCCTCCGGGCCATGATCCGGGCCACGCGGGCCTCGGCCTCCAGCTCCGTCCGGTCTGGACAGAGGCCCAGGAAGCCGCTCAGGCCGCCCTCCGCCGCCCCTTCGGCCACCTCCGCCCCACGGCCGTCCCTGCCTCCCTCCCGGCTGTGGCCAGACAGGTCCACCCCCCGGGGCTCTCCGCCGTCCAGCAAGAGGTCGGGGGAGTCGTGGCGGCTGCAGTCCACCAACATCACCGTCCGGACGGCGCTGGCGTTCAGGTTCTGGATCTTGAAGAGCCGCTTGACCACGTTGGTGTTCTCCGACTCAATGTCCTGAAGGGAAGCAACCGTTTCAGGATTCAGGAATTATAATATATATATTATAATATATATGTCTCCTGCCAACCTAGCAGTTTGAAAACATGCAAATGTGAGTAGATCAATAGGTACCACTCCAGCAGGAAGGTAACAGCGCTCCATGCAGTCATGCCAGTGGCCACATGACCTTGGAGGTGTCTACGGACAATGCCGGCTCTTCGGCTTAGAAATGGAGATGAGCACCAACCCCCAGAGTCGGACATGACTGGACTTAACGTCAGGGGAAATAATAATAATAATATGAGTAGATCAATAGGTACTGCTCTGGTGGGAAGGTAAGCACTCCATGGAGTCATGCCAGTGGCCACACGACCTTGGAGGTGTCTATGGACAACGCCGGCTCTTTGGCTTAGAAATGGAGATGAGCACCAACCCCCAGAGTCAGACATGACTGGACTTAACATCAGGGAAAATAATAATAATAATAATAATAATAATAATAATAATAATAATATGAATAGATCAATAGGTACCGCTTCGGTGGGGAGGTAACGGCGCTCCATGCAGTCATGGCGGCCACATGACCTGGAGGAGCCTACGGACAACGCCGGCTCTTTGGCTTAGAAATGGAGATGAGCACCAACCCCCAGAGTCGGACATGACTGGACTTAACATCAGGGGAAAACTTAATAATAATAATAATAAGAGTAGATCAATAGGTATCACTCCGGTGGGAAGATAACATTGGCGCTCCATGCAGTCATGCCAGTGGCCACATGACCTTGGAGGTGTCTATGGAAAACGCCGGCTCTTCGGCTTAGAAATGGAGATGAGCACCAACCTCCAGAGTCAGAGTATATATATGTGTGTGTGTGTGTGTGTGTATATATATATATATATTGTGCTTGTCATATATATTATATTTATATCTTATTTATTTATTTACTACATTTATATCCCGCCCTTCTCACCCCAAAGGGGACTCAAGAGTGGCTTACAAATTAAATTTATATAAAATATATTATTACCATAGCACAATACAGTAGAGTCTCATTTATCCAACATAAACAGGCCGGCAGAATGTTGGATAAGTGGATATGTTGGATAATGAGGAGGGATTAAGGAAAAGCCTATTAAATATCAAATTAGGTTATGATTTTACAAATTAAGCACTCAAACATCATGTTATATAGCAAATTTGATACAAAATTCAATACAAAATAATGCTATGTAGTAATTACTGTATTTACGAATTTAGCACCAAAATATGATTTATTGAAAACATAGACTACAAAAATGCATTAGATAATCCAGAACGTTGGATAAGCGAGTGTTGGATAAGTGAGACTCTACTGTATATGTATGCATGTGTGTGTGTGTGTGTGTGTATACGTATGTATATGTGTGTGTGTGTGTGTGTGTGTGTGTATATATATTGTGCTTGTCATATATATTATATTTATATCTTATTTATTATTTATTTAAAAATAATAAATTTACAGCATTTACAGCATTTATATTCCGCCCTTCTTTCTCACCCCGAAGGGGACTCAGGGCGGATCACATTACACATATAGGCAAACATTCAATGCCTTTTAACATAGAACAAAGACAAATAAACATAGGCTCCGAGCGGGCCTCGAACTCATGACCTCCTGGTCAGAGTGATTCATTGCAGTGATTGATTGCAGCTGCTCTCCAGCCTGCGCCACAGCCCGAGCCCTTATAATAAATAACCCTCATTTATTTATTTACTACATTTATATCCCGCCCTTCTCACCCCAAAGGGGACTCAAGAGCGGCTTACAAATTAATTTACATACAATATTATATTATCAGCATAGCACAATACTGGCAACAAATTACTATATTTTACTATATCAATATATTGTAATATTATTAGTAATATTGCATGTAAAATATAATATATAATTCATATGGTTATATTGTATTAATTAGTATTATATTGTGGTGAAGTGCATTAAAGCGCTGAGCTGCTGAACTTGCAGACCGAAAGGTCCCAGTGGAGTGAGCGCCTGCTGTTAGCTCCAGCTCCTGCCAACCTAGCAGTTCGAAAACATGCTAATGTGAGTAGATCAATAGATACCGCTCCGGCGGGAAGGTAACAGTGGCGCTCCATGCAGTCATGCCGGCCACATAACCTTGGAGGTGTCTACGGACAACGCCGGCTCTTCGGCTTAAAAATGGAGATGAGCAACAACTCCCAGAGTCAGACATGACTCAGTTTAGCAGCTCAGTGCTTTAACGCACTTCGCCACCGGGGCTCCATAATGTGTGTGTGTGTGTGTGTGTGTGTGTGTATATATATATAATTTTATTATATATATATATATATATATATAGAGAGAGAGAGAGAGAGAGAGAGAGAGAGAGAGAGAGTGGCTGCCATGGATGTGGGCAAAACTTCAGGAGAGAATGCTCCTGAAATATGGCCAGACATCCTGGAAAACTCACAGCAACCCAATGATTCTGGCCATGAAACCCTTCGCCAACATCATCATCATTAAGTTATATATTATAGTATAGCATAGAGTTAATTATATTATTGTTGTATTATTAATATTGTCATCATTACCACACGAGCCAGAAGTGTGATGCTGCAGCGGAAAAAACCAATGTGATTCTAGGCTGCATTAAGAGGAGTGTAGTGTCTCAGGAAGTCTACCCATCTATCTATCTATCTATTATCATCATCATCATCATCATTATCATCACCACATGAGCCAGAAGTGTGATGCTGCAACGGAAAAAAAGAATGTGATTCTAGGCTGCATTAAGAGGGGTGTAGTGTCTCAGGACGTCTATCCATCTATCTATCTAAGTTTCATGTGAAAGGGGTCTAAGTGGACCCTAAGTGGGGCCTGA